>NC_143027.1:47557500-47572500 GCF_057628025.1 Oncorhynchus mykiss
GAGAGACTCACACACACACAGAGAGAGAAAGAGACACAGAGAGAGACAAATAGAAAAAGAGAGAGAGAGAGAGACACACAGAGAGATTCAAACACACACACAGCGAGAGGAACACATACACACACAGAGACTGTGGCAAAAGCCCAAAAAGATCAGACCCCTCAGTGGCCGGTCCAGATCCAGAGCCACATCTATGGGGAATGACTGGGGAATTCAAGAAGAAACTGCCACAACAGCAAGTGACCAGCAGAGGGAGCCAAATGCACGGGAACTACAAGTACTGGACATTAAACAAGAATCAACCTACAGGAAGACTGAGGAGGAGTGGTATGAACAGACCTACCAAACAAACGCCCCAACGGAAGAATACTTATGGGCATCAGTGCTGAAGGAACTAACATTGGGCTAAGTGCTACATAATCTTGAGCACGTTGCAACGAAAAGTGGCAAGGACATAATGTAATGGCACTCCCGAATATCTTCCCCCAAACTGAGTGTGTAAAAGAGGTATACAAGGAGGAGAGATCAGTACCTAGGCATGATCCTCAACCCATATGATTTGGATATCATAGAGAATCATCAGACAAGGTAAATTACTTTTACTATACTCTGTATTGACTTCTTTGACATCAAGGCACGAGAAAACTATTGACTGGTATAGCTTAAGAATTGCATTGTACACTGGAAGCTCACACCGCTTACAAGAGTAAGAGAGCAAAGGTTGTGAAAGAGAGAACTTCACGCCTCAACAGCGTGAGGCGTAGAGAACTCTTGGGAGCAACAAGTTCCATCTTAGATGTGCCAGAGACAAGTGCAGTTGGGCAAGATTGAAAAAGCCCAGAAATAAGTAAGCCTCGTAGGAGCCAAGGGTCGAAAAAAGGAAATCAATATCTAAACAGTAGGCAGTAAAAAGTGTAACCATAGGACATTTTCGGGAAGGACCAAGTGAATAGAGCTTTAAGGTAAATATATGGCTATTTGCTTTGTTTAAGAGTTATAAGAAGTGTTTTGAGCGAATTATATTTGTAATATTATCTGGCATAGTATAGCACATTAAGGATTGATTGAGCATTGTTGATGTATTGGGACTGTATAACCTTTGAATTGTAATAATGTGTATAAGACAAAAAACAGAGCTTGAAACTTTGACAACTAGGCCAGATTAACGATCTGGAGAGCAAACGCCTCTGACACTCTCACTGAACAGAAAGTGACCCTGGTTATAGGTTAAAGTGATTGCACTAAATAATATTTCATTGTGTGGACAATAATATATCTTTGGAAAAGTCAATACATCTAACAATACTAGTTTCCAAGTGACTACTAGCTGACGAGCATAATAACTAACAGAACATTTTTTTTAGGTATTGATATACAAAAGAAGAAGACACAAGCTAAGGAAGGATAGGAAGAATCTATAAACATAAAGTAATAATCTATCCAAGGCCCCATACTAGACCGGGAAATAAGGGAGTGACAACGTGAACGAAGGAACAAACCCAACTCACGCGAAGGGCCATTACGAATACATAGAAGAGTTGGTGGGGCCGCACAGCAAGGCCCTTGTTACACCGAAGTGACTAAAATCCTAAAGTACTAAAGCCTAGCCAGGGGACGGGATAGAGGCTTTTGCTGCAGGCGACGGGCAAAAGTCAGCACCGTGACAAGACAAACACAAACAGAGAGAGATAGAGTGGGAGAGAGCGAGAGTGAGAGCGAGAGCGAGAGCGAGACAGAGAGAGACACACACACACACACAGAGAGAGAGCCACAAACAGGGAGAGAGACACACAGAAAGAGAGAGAGAGAGAGAGGGAGAGAGAGAGACAGAGAGAGACAGACACACAGAAAGAGAGAGAGAGAGGGGGAGAGAGAGAGACAGACACACAGAAAGAGAGAGAGAGAGGGGGAGAGAGAGAGACAGAGAGAGACAGACACAGAGAGAGAGAGAGAGAGAGAGAGAGAGAGAGACAAAAAACAGGGAGAGAGACACACAGAAAGAGAAAGAGACACACACAGAGAGAGAAACACACACAATGAGAGAGAGATACACAGAGAGAGACACACTCACACAGAGATAGAGTGACACAAACACAGAGAGAGAGAGAGAGAGAGAGACACACAAACACAGAGAGACACACCCAGAGAGAGAGAAATGCAGAGAGAGACACACAAACACAGAGAGAGGCAATTACAGAGAGAGAGAGACACACACACAGAGAGAGAGAGAGAGAGACAGAGAGACAAACACACACAGAGATACACAGAGAGAGAGAGACACAAAGCAAGCAACACACACACACACACAGAGACACACACAAAGAGAGAGAGAGAGAGAGAGATATAATTATTAATGTTTATCATCCCAAATATGGGTGGTAATGGTAGTGATAACAGTTTAGTGATGGTAGTAGTAGTCGTAGTAATGATGATTGTAGTCGTAGTACTGATATAAAGAAGAAGATGACCGTTATTTAGTTATAAGTTAGTTATAGTTTCATTTTCCATAATTTGATTTTATATTTATTACATTTCTACTATTGACTGTTACCATTTTATTGTTATTATTTTTGTATTTAATTTTGTATTATTATTTACTACCATTTTATATTATTATTTGCTATCATTTATAATTTTGTTACAATGTATATTGTATACATTGTTGCTTTGGCAATATTGACACAATGTTTTTCATGCCAATAAAGCAGCTTGAATTTGAATTTGAGAGAGAGAGAGAGAGACACACACACACAGAGAGAGACAGACAAAAAAGAGAGAGAGACACACACACAGAGTGAGAGACACACACAGAGTGAGAGACACACACACACACAGAGAGAGAGACACACAGAGAGAGACACAGAGAGAGAGAGAGAGAGAGAGAGAAGGAGAGACACACACACACACACAGAGAGACACACAGACAGAGAGAGAGACACACACACACCCAGAGAGAAAGAGACACACACACAGAGTGAGACACAGAGAGAGAGAGAGACACACACAAACACAGAGAGACACACCCAGAGAGAGAGAAATGCAGAGAGAGACACACAAACACAGAGAGAGGCAATTACAGAGAGAGAGAGACACACACACAGAGAGAGAGAGAGACAGAGAGACAAACACACACAGAGATACACAGAGAGAGAGAGACACAAAGCAAGCAACACACACAGAGACACACACAAAGAGAGAGAGAGAGAGATATAATTATTAATGTTTATCATCCCAAATATGGGTGGTAATGGTAGTGATAACAGTTTAGTGATGGTAGTAGTAGTCGTAGTAATGATGATTGTAGTCGTAGTACTGATATAAAGAAGATGACCGTTATTTAGTTATAAGTTAGTTATAGTTTCATTTTCCATAATTTGATTTTATATTTATTACATTTCTACTATTGACTGTTACCATTTTATTGTTATTATTTTTGTATTATTATTTGCTATCATTTATAATTTTGTTACAATGTATATTGTATACATTGTTGCTTTGGCAATATTGACACAATGTTTTTCATGCCAATAAAGCAGCTTGAATTTGTGAGAGAGAGAGAGAGAGAGAGAGAGAGAGAGAGAGAGAGAGAGAGAGAGAGAGAGAGAGAGAGAGAGAGAGAGAGAGAGAGAGAGAGAGAGAGAACCACCACATATTTGGACACCCCTCCTTGTACAGTAGCCCTATTATAAATAATAGAAACAGTCCTGACCAAATACTGAACAAAAATGGAAAAGAGTTAGTACATCTCTGTCGAGCCTTAGGCCTGTACATGCTTAATGGTAGAATCAGAGGGGACTCTTTAGGTCAGTTTACTTACTGCTCAGCTCTTGGGACAAGTGTAGTCGATTATGCCATCACTGACATTGACCCCTCCTCCATTAGTGCATTCACTGTCAGACCACAGACACCATTGTCAGATCACAGTCAGATCAACGTGTTTCTGAAGAAATTAACCGGCAATATTCATTCAAAAAAACAGCCCAATAAACTTTACAACATAAACCAATCGTTCAGATGGGCTCCAAACAGTGCAGAGGCATTCATTGAAACATTGAACTCAAATGAAATGATGAACTCTATACAGTTTTTCAATAACTCACAGTACCAAAACAATAAAGATGGTGTCAATTCAGCTACCCAAAACATCAACTGCATATTCCAAAAAGCAGCATCGAAAGCAAATTTGAGAAAACCAAAGCAATGCAACATCAGAAGCAAAAATCAAAATGTTTCTGACAAATGGTTTGATAATGAATGTAAAACAATTAGAAAACACCTAAGACAAATGTCAAACAAAAAACATAAGCAGCAAAACAACCCAGAGCTACGATATGAATACTTTGAAACTCTGAAACAGTATAAACAAACACTGAAATGCAAGAAATTGAATTATACCAACAAGACACTTGATGAAATTGAAAACGCAATTGACCAAAATCAGTTCTGGGACATGTGGAACAATTTAAGCACATCAAAGCCACAAGAATTAGCCATACAAGATGTAGGAATTTGGAAAACTTACTTTGATAATCTATACAAAAACATCCCACAAAAAGACTTAAACCAGAACCAATTAGAAATTAAAGAAAAATTGAACATCCTGGAATCAGTCATTAAAAACAACCAAAATCCATTAGATTACCCAATAACCCAACAAGAACTAAATGAAAAGCTAAAATCTATTAAATCAAAAAAGGCTTGTGGTGTAGACAACATCAGAAATGAAATGCTGAAAAACAGCACACCTGAGTTGCAAAATGCTGTGCTTAAATTGTTCAACATGGTTTTAACTTCTGGCTGCTTCCCTGATGTCTGGAACCAGGGGCTCATCTCCCCTATCCACAAAAGTGGAGACAAATCAGACCCCAATAATTACAGGGGAATTTGCGTCAACAGTAACTTGGGAAAGATTTTCTGTAGCATTTTGAATTCAAGAATTCAAACCTTTCTTCAAGAAAAAAATGTAATAAGTAAATGTCAAATTGGCTTTCTCCCTAACCATCGCACTACTGACCATATATACACCTTACACACACTAATTAATAAACACGTCCACCAAAAAAAAGAGGGCAAAATCTTTGCTTGCTTTATTGACTTTAAAAAAGCATTTGATTCGATTTGGCACGAAGGGCTATTCTACAAAATTCTACAAAGTGGGCTTGGTGGTAAGGTGTATGACTTAATAAAATGTATGTACACAGAAAATAAGTGTGCAATAAAAATCAAAAACCAAAGAACAGAATTTTTTTCACAATGTCGAGGTGTGAGACAAGGCTGCAATTTGAGTCCAAATCTTTTCAACATTTATATCAATGAATTAGCAGACATGTTGGACCAATCTCCAGCCCCAGGACTCACACTATTTGACACAGAGGTGAAATACCTACTATATGCTGATGACTTGGTACTTATATCACCAACCAAAGAAGGTCTTCAACAAAACATTAATATTCTGGAGCAATATTGCCATAATTGGGCCCTGGCAGTAAATTTCCAAAAAACTAAAATCATGATTTTCCAAAAAAAAAACAGATGTCAGAAACAAAAATGTAAATTCACCCTGAACAACACCTTAATTGAACACACAAAAAATTACACCTACCTTGGTCTGACCATATCTGCATCGGGAAACTTTAATATGGCAGTGAATGCACTCAAAGAAAAAGCCCGCAGAGCAATGTATGCAATAAAAATTAAATTATTCAAAATCAACATCCCAATTAGAATTTGGACTAAAATATTTGACAGTGTAATCCTACCAATAGCACTTTATGGAAGTGAGGTTTGGGGGCCACTCAATAAACTGGATTTTAAAATGTGGGACAAACATCCAATTGAAACCCTACATGCAGAATTCTGTCGGAAAATTCTACAAGTCCAGAGAAATACACCAACTAATGCATGTAGGGCAGAATTGGGCCGTTTTCCAGTAATAATGAAAATACAGAAAAGATCATTAAAATTTTGGCTACATCTAAATTCAAGTCCAAATTCGAGTCTGCAATTTAAAGCACTTCAAGCCCAAGAGCTGAGCCCAGAAACGAGCCCTCTCAGTCAGCTGGTGTTGGACCTCACCAATCAAGCTGACACCAGCACTGCTTCAAAAGAAAGAATTCCAATAAACAAAATCATGAACCAATCAAAGGAATCATACTTACAATACTGGAAAAACGAAACAAAATCCCAAAGCCGACTAAATTGCTATCTGACCCTAAACAGAGAATATGAATTGGCTGATTATCTCTACTCTGTCAGAGATACGAAGCAGAGACAGATCCTTACCAAGTACAGGCTGAGTGACCACCGATTGGCAATAGAAACCGGCAGACATAAAAAGACATGGCTACCCAAAGAGGAGCGTGTATGTGGTCACTGCATGACAGGGGAGGTAGAGACAGAGATGCACTTTCTCCTTTACTGTGATAAATATTCCTCACAAAGAGATTCATTATTCACAGAAATTACTACATATATTCCACATTTTTACAAATTGAACCCAGAGGAAAAACTAAGAATACTCATGGGCGAAGGAGCAATGGCTCCTCTTGCAGCCAAATATGTATTTTCCTGCCATAGCCTGAGGGACACTGAATAATAACATCTGCATAGTAAACAGTAATTTACTTATTATTACTATTATTGTTATTACTATAATTATTAATGTTTACTGTAGACTGTTACCATTTTATTGTATTTATTTTTGTATTATTATTTACTACCATTTTATATTATTATTTGCTATCATTTACAATTTTGTTACAATGTATATTGTATACATTGTTGCTTTGGCAATATTGACACAATGTTTTTCATGCCAATAAAGCAGCTTGAATTTGAGAGAGAGAGAGAGAGAGAGAGAGAGAGAGAGAGAGAGAGAGAGAGAGAGAGAGAGAGAGAGAGAGAGAGAGAGAGAGAGAGAGAGAGAGAGAGAGAGAGAGAGAGAGAGAGAGAGAGAGAGAGAGAGAGAGAGAGAGAGAGAGATTGAGTTTTTATAAAACCTTTATTTTTTACTCAAGTGTTAACATAAAAAATGACACACTGCCTTTTCAGAAATGAAACAACAAATGTAATTCCTAAACAAAAATAAATACATAACATATACATTCAACTTATTTCAGCAGCAAAAAATAAGTTCCCCTCCTCTACAAAACAAAGCGCTCCTTCTCCTCAAATAATAGGAGATCTTTTACAGCTGAAAAGAACTCAAAATCTACTTTTATTCTTGCTTTCACTAAACCTTTAAAAACACATCTTACATCCTGCCCATATCCCGTTTCTATCTTATGTTTCCTACTCAGAAAAATTGACATCTTAGCTTGTCCCAAAATAAAATTTAACATTTGACATTTTCTTTTCTGTTGTTTACTATATTGAAACCCCAAAATAAAAACAGTGTTATTAAAAAACTCCCCTACAGCTTTAAACAAAGATTCCAGCATTTCCAATAGAGGTTTTATCCTCTCACACTCCATAAAACAGTGAAAAATGGTTTCTCTTATATTACAAAAAGGACATCCATCTCTAACATCTGAGTTAATAACAGATACAAAATCATTAACTGCAATGATGCCATGTAAAACCCTCCATTGCATATCACCAGTACCCTTTTGTAACGGTGGTTTGTACAGTGCTCTCCATGCTGGTTTTACCTTGTCATCAATGCCCAATTTTACCCTCCATGGAGTATCTTTTCTATTTTTCAATTTATCTTTATTCAACACCTTGACACACCCCCTATACAATTCCTTCCCATTCACCTCATCCAAACCCACCTCCTCCAACCCTCTCAAATCCAGCAATAACGCCTTTCTTTCTGACTCTGGGATATTTGGTGTAATCCCTAGTTTTGGAAATGAGACGTCTTCATCTTGCACCTTCTTCTTGTGGCTACTAAGCATATCCCATTCTTCCGCTGACAGAGCCTTCCTACAGCTCCCCAGCATTTGTCCGACAATCCTTTCCGACCTCATCCCCAAATGTTCTGCCACCCTTCTTCCATCCATTAAGGCGGGCCCAGCCATGGCCATTAACTGTCTTATGGTGATGATTTTCCCCTTCACCAGAATCTTGGAGAAATGTGGAACAGCTGCAGTTGTACAATCCAGTCTTGCCCCATACACCAGAGGTTCCTCCAACAGCCAATGCACTGACTCCGCTGAAGTTCTTCTGGACACCTTCATTATGCTCCACACTCTGAGAAGGCCTCTATAAAACGGAGGTACTCCCTCCCTATAAATCTGGCTACTATCAACCAGAAATAAAGCCTTCTTTAAACCTAATCCTCCAACCCGCTGTAATATAAGACCTGCCACCCCTCTCCACACCACATTTTCCGGTCCATAAAGCAGCCTTTGAATAAACTGAAACCGGAAAGCAGCAGCCCTACTAGCAAGATGTACAAGACCTTGTCCCCCCTCCTCTTTTGACAAATACAAAACACTTTGTGGAACCCAGTGATATTTATCCCAAAAGAAATCCACAATAATTGCCTGTATCTTAGCCAGAAGGCCAGATGGTGGTTCTAAAACTGACAACCGATGCCACAGTGCAGAGGCAATCACATTGTTAACTATAATAGTGCGCCCTCTATATGACATACGAGATAGTAACCAACGCCATCTCCTCATCCTCCCTTCCACCATTTCAACCACCCCACTCCAATTTTTTTCCATAATCCCCTCATCTCCTAGATACACCATTCTAGCCCCCCTGGCAAAGCCATGATCCCTCCAGACCATTCTCCAATCTGTAAAGCACAACTCTTTTCCCAATTTACCTTTGCAGAGGATATTCCCCTAAAACGATCAACCATTAGACTCAAGCTATCCACCTCCGCTTGATTTTTCACTAGCACAACTACATCATCAGCATAGGCTGAAAGACGAATAGGAGGAATATCCTCTGAAAGGCACACCCCTGCAATGCGACTTCTAATGCTATTTAGTAGTGGCTCTATAGCAATAGCATATAACATCCCAGACATAGAACATCCCTGCCTAATACCTCTACACACTTTAAAAGGAGCACTCAAACCACCGTTAACTTTCAATACACTTTCAATGTCACCATATATCACCTTTATCATGGCAATAAAACCAGAGCTGAACCCAAACGCCTCAAACGTGTGCCATAAATATTGATGTTCAACTCGGTCAAATGCCTTTTCCTGATCAATTGAAATTAGACCAGCATCCAACCCAATAGCCCTAGAGACGTCCAAAAAATCACAAATCAGAGAAATGTTATCCCCTATCTTCCTGCCAGGAACACAGTAGGACTGATCCGTATGTATGATTTGCCCCATCACCTCCCTCAGCCTGTTGGACAAAGCCTTTGACAATATCTTATAATCAGTACACAATAAAGCCACCGGCCTCCAGTTCTTCACCTCCCTCGGGTCACCCTTTTTGGGCAGTAGGGTGAGGACAGCCCTTCTGCAGCTTATTGGTAGTAACCCTCCGGTTAAACTATCATTAGCTACTTCTAACCAATCCTCTCCCAACATAGCCCAAAAAGACTTAAAAAAGTCAACGGGAAGCCCATCAATGCCTGGTGCCCTTCCATTTTCCATGCCTTTTAATGCAGTGTATAAATCCTGCAAAGACAATGGTTGCTCAAGCTCAACCTGAGCTTCTGCAGGCACCTTTGGGAGCCCATCAAATAACTGCTGTGTCACTGTTTTGTCCTCTTTGTACTCACACTTGTAGAGCTCAGCATAGAACTCTACTGCCCTCTTTCTAATTTCACTAGGGCTAGTGAGCTCTTGTCCAACAGCTGATTTGAGACAATGAATAATTTTTCTTTGTCCATTCTTTTTCTCTAAACCAAAGAAAAATTTGGATGAGGCATCCATTTCAGATATGCCCTGAAATTTACTTCTCACCAGTGCCCCCTGTGCTCTGATACCCAGCAGATCTGCCAATGCAGCTTTTCTCCTCTTGAGGGCCTGAGTATGGCCTCGATCTCCTGTGGTCTCAACCAACGTCATGAGTTCCACTATTTCAATCTCTAGGGCTTTCATTGATCTGGTGATATCCTTGGTGACATTCCTCGTGTATCGATTACAAAATTGTTGAATCTGGATTTTTCCTATATCCCACCATTGTTGAAGGGATACAAAACTGGCCTTTTGAGACCTCCACCTCTCCCCCAAAAAAACTGAAACAGTTCCTGAAGTGAGCATCACTCAATAAAGTTATATAAAAATGCCAATATGCGCTTTTAGGTTTTACATCGTTAATGAACACCACCTCTGTTATTAAACAATGATCAGAAAATCCCACTGGAGTTATCACACTTGATTTACAGACCTGAGATTGATGCTCAAAAACATAAAACCTATCTAACCTGGCCATAGAGATGATGTTCTCTCTCACATGCGCCCAGGTATACTGCCTTGTTCCTTCATGTTGACTCCGCCAAATATCACACAGTTCATTTGTTACAATAAGGCGTTTTAAAAAACGTCCTTGAGGCTATATGAGGTTCTTGGTGATTTCTATCTAAATCGCTAACTGTGCAGTTAAAATCCCCAGCAATAAACAAATAATCTTCTTTGTTACATTTCTCAATGGTATTTGATAATGTCTCTAAAAAACATACCCTCTCAACTGTCACCACTGGGGCATATACATTTATCAGACACATATTGATATTTTCATACCTTGCTCTAACTTTTAATAACCTCCCATCAACTACCTCTTCAACCTCGTATGACAAAGGCAAAAACCCTTTTGAGAACAAGATAAAAACTCAAAAAGTGGGGGTGTGGTTATGACTACACTTTTTTAACATCTCTTGCCCCATTTACGTTTAAAGAAGAGATCTTAAAACTGCTCATGGATAAGAAAAAAAAACAGGAAGATACAGCCACCACATCTCTTTACAGAGTTAAAACTGCAACGGAACTCTTTCATTTTCTTTAGAATTTACATCACTTATTACTCTCGTGACCACTTTCTTGAGTCTAGCAATTTTTGACATCAGAAACTTTGCTGATTCAATAAACAATTCACGTTCAGGGAAAAAAATCAGTTACATTGTAATCCTGCATATATTTCTTCCCTTTTGTCAACTTCAGAAATTGACGTATCTTCTCGATCCCATACCTCCCTTCCACCCCATCTATCTCACTATATTGTTGTGACGCGTCAGATGACTCACTCTCGCTATCCTCCCCAGAAGAAAACCCCATCTCTACAACCTGTTCATCTTCACCTGATTTATCCATCTCTACCTTTCTCTTAGAATTAGACCCTTCACCACCCCTTAAATTCTTCCTTTTACTCCTCGGTATTTTGAAAACATCCGCTTCCTTTTCCGTTATTTCAATCTCCTCTTGACCTTCAATTTCATTTTCCAGCACCACCTCAGCGACGGCAGTCGCAATCTCACCTACTGTTTCCCCTCCCTCTGTTCTGATCTACCACAATTGCCTCCGTATCCACAATGCCTTCCTCTCCTACTTTTCCAACCACATCTGCCCACCTTCTCTCTTCCCCTACACCTGTAGTATTTTCATCCCTTCGCTGTGGTACGTTAGTTGCACCCGCACTAAAGCTACTACCAGGCTCAGCGCGCTCATTCTCGGAACAATTACGCACCAAATGCCCCTCTCTTCCACATCCAAAACATTTCATTGATTCAGTAGATGCATAGAAGACATAATCAAATCCATCAATCTTAAAACTAAACGCTAAATTCAGTTCATCTCCTTCCTTATTTAAAATCATATGCACTTGTCTCCTATGAGACACGACATGTTTCAACAACGGAGATTTGCATCCAAAAAGAACCTTCTTTATTGTAGATACGATTTGACCATGGTGAGATAACTCTCGCTCTAACACTTCATCTCTAACAAATGGTGGCACGTTAGAAAGCATAACTTTCTTCGCCGGATTCATAAGCGGAAATACCGGCGTCTGTGTCTCCCGCAACACAACACCCCTCTCAACTATCTTATTCACCTTTTCAATTGAATCTAAGAATATCACTACAGCGCTATTCATCCTTGAGGCTGATTTGATGCTATCATGCCCAATGATAGCACCCACAGCCAAGCTACATTCTTCCACTGAACACCCAGCCGCAGCAGGAATTTTTACTCCATGCCTCCGACTAAGTTTTTCAAACTCTACATTTCCGCGAGTGGCCATTGCAACCAGCCCCACCCACTGGTTGTGCCCTCGCGAAAAAACAACCTCAAAGATCCCACCACCCCTATACGTGCTTAGTGATAGTTAAACAATATACCCTTAAAACAACTAAACTAATCAATATATATATATATATATATATATATATATATATATATATATATATATATATATATATATATATATATATATATATATATATATATATATATATATACCAAAACCCAATAGAGTGAAAATAAATTCCATTCGCTCTCACAAACACTCTGCTTGACGACTCACTCCCAGCATGCACTCCGACGAGAGAGAGAGAGAGAGAGAGAGAGGCACAGAGAGACACAGAGGTAGAGACACACACACACACACACACACACACACAGAGAGAGAGACACAAACATAGAGAGCTACACACAGAGAATGAGACACACACACACACAGAGAGAGAGACACACACATAGAGAGAGACACAGAGAGAGAGAGAGAAAGAGGAAAACACAGAGAGAGAGAGACACACACACAAAGAGAGAGAAAGAGACAAACACACACATACACAGAGACATACACACACATACACAGAGACACACACACACACACACCCACACACAGAGAAACACACACAGAGAGACACACAGAGAAATAGGTAAATGAGAGAGAGAGAGAGACACACAGCGAGAGAGACACACACATACACACACAGAGAGAGAGAGAGAGAGAGAGGCGTTCCGGAGTTCCAAATTGAGCAGCTGCTGAAAAATGAGCTCCTGTATATATTGAGATTTAAATGGTTTTTTAGAGTGAAGTACATCGAAAAAATCAAAAGAAAACTGCAAGACTCAATAGAAGACAATACAAGCAACAAACCAAAAAGACAGGATTTTGAAAAAGTAACTATTTTTCATAAAATTATACAGTTATCTTAGCTAGCTGAATTGTTAGCTGAATTGTTTACATGTTGCTAAGCAGTTGCTAGGGACTCTCCTGGAAGAAGCTAGCTAGCTTACAAAGAATAACAAAACAAAAAAATATCTAGTTAACAGAAGAAAGGAAGACAAAATAAGGACAAAATAAGGACAGAAGAAAAAGGAAAAGAAAAAAGGACAACAAAGTGAAACAGTCCTCTGAAGAAACAAGAGAGCATTATACAAGAAACAGCACTTCTATTGCAACATTGTAGCCAACATCACCAGCGTTGCTATGGAAATTGTTTACCCACCAGACATCCAAACAGAGAAAGCTAAGAAAAGTTTCAAAGGTTTGTTGATGGGACAGAACCATGAATGCCTGTTTGCAGATCTTACCAGTTACAAAACAAGAGCAAATTTAATTTTTAATACCAATCGAGGGAACATATGGAAAAAGGTTATTTGCAACCATTTCCCTTTCTCAAAAAAGAGGGGCATCAGCCAAGGATGTCAGATCAGCATTTTTGAAGAAGCTGACCAGAGCAACACATATCAAACAGTAAACTTATATAATAATGGAACTGTATTGATACAAGGCAATGATTCAAGCCTCCAGGCTTTTGAGAATAGGTTTGCTACCCTAAAAGAAGACGCTGACATCATCTCAGAAAATGAGGAAAAAGTCAAGGAGGGAGATGGAGAAAAGCAGACCCCAATGGTCTCTGTGACCCAGCAGGAAGCCCTCAACGTCCCTTTACCTACCTCACCTGCAGCAGACAGAGTCAAGGACATGACAATTTCAATAAGAACACCTGCTATGCAACGTTTCCACAACACCCTCTCTCTAGTCGAAGCAGAGGTCATAGAACTCAGAGAGAAGAAGCTTCAAGAGGAGGACACTGTCCAGAAACTCAAAGAAGAGATGAAACAGTTCAGGGAGGAGAGCAGAGCATCCATAGCTAAATTAGAAAGCAGAATGGACAAGCTGAGTCAGACAAATGATGACCTCAGAGACCATCTGAGCACAACTAGAAAGGAGCTCGAACAAAAAGAGAGGTACATTGACACCCTCAACCGGCAGAGAGTCATTGTGTCCTCTGCATCTAGAAAACATGTCCACCAGCTTGGTACAACACAAGCAGAACCTGAGACCAGCATGGCCTCCACTACACAGCCGGATGACACTGCACCAGCCTACCAGTCTGCTCCAGCCCAGGTCAACCTACCAGCCTCTCAGTCTGCTCCAGCCCAGGTCAACCTACCAGCCTCCCAGTCTGCTCCAGCCCAGGTCAGAATACCAGCCTCCCAGTCTGCTCCAGCCCAGGTCAGAATACCAGCCTCCCAGTCTGCTCCAGCCCAGGTTAACCTACCAGCCTCCCAGTCTGCTCCAGCCCAGGTCAGAAAACCAGCCTCCCAGTCTGCTCCACCCAGACAATCACCCACAACTGCAATTCTAATTGATTCAAATGGGAAGTTCTTAGTCCAGGAAAGACTATGCCCTAGACACCAGGTGTATAAGTTCTGGTGTCCTACAACTGAGAGTGCAATGCAGCTACTCAGTCAGACCAGGATTGAAACCCCTGACAACATCATCATCCACACTGGCACAAACGACCTTCATGCCAAAGGTGAAAATGTATCTAGGGCAGTGAGAAGAGTGGCAGAACGGGCACAGGCTATGTTCCCAACAACCAATATAGTTGTGTCCACCCTCCTACCAAGAAAAGACTTCCCAGAAAAGTTGATCGACAAAATAAATCAACAGATCACTGTGGACTGTGCCTCACTGCTCAACGTCAGAACGGCTCACCACCCCACTCTGACATGTCAACACTTATATGATAATATACATCTTGATCAGGACAGTATCAGAACCTTTGCCAAGGACCTAAAAGATGCAACACTTGGCAGGGACCCACACACCCATCACCCCAGCAACA
>NC_143027.1:47580000-47600000 GCF_057628025.1 Oncorhynchus mykiss
AGCAGAGCATCTATTGCTAAATTAGAAAGCAGAATGGACAAGCTGAGTCAGACAAATTATGACCTCAGAGACCATCTGAGCACAACAAGAAAGGAGCTCGAACAAAAAGAGAGGTACATTGACACCCTCAACCGGCAGCGAGTCATTGTGTCCTCTGCATCTAGAGAACATGTCCACCAGCTTGGCATAACACAAGCAGAACCTGATACCAGCATGGCCTCCACCACACAGACTGATGACACTGCACCAGCCTACCAGCCTGCTCCAGCCCAGGTCAACCTACCAGCCTCTCAGTCTGCTACAGCCCAGGTCAACCTACCAGCCTCTCAGTCTGCTACAGCCCAGGTCAACCTACCAGGCTCTCAGTCTGCTACAGCCCAGGTCAACCTACCAGCCTCTCAGTCTGCTACAGCCCAGGTCAACCTACCAGCCTCTCATTCTGCTACAGCCCAGGTCAACCTACCAGCCTCTCAGTCTGCTACAGCCCAGGTCAACCTACCAGCCTCTCAGTCTGCTCCAGCCCAGGTCAACCTACCAGCCTGTCAGTCTGCTACAGCCCAGGTCAACCTACCATCACAACACAGCTCTACCAGACTAGACCCGTCCCATCACAACACAGCTCTACTAGACCAGGCCCATCACAACACAGCTCTACTAGACCCGGCCCATCACAACACAGCTCTACTAGACCCGGCCCATCACAACACAGCTCTACTAGACCCTGCCCATCACAACACAGCTCTATTAGACCCTGCCCATCACAACACAGCTCTATTAGACCCGGCCCATCACAACACAGCTCTACTAGACCCGGCCCATCACAACACGGCTCTACTAGACCCGGCCCATCACAACACAGCTCTAGGAGTGTATATATATCCTCTCCTCACAGATAGGAGAGGTGCGCCAACTACTGCAACTAATATGCAGACTACTGAGCTAGACAGTCCCTTTAATTCACACACGGGCACGCACACACACACACACACACACACACACACACACACACACACACACACACACACACACACACACACACACACACACACACACACACACACACACACACACACACACACACACACACACAGGGTTGCAGATTGCATTGTACTTATTTTATGTGCAATCTTATTCCATTCTTAATAATTTGTTTACAACTATTCCTAATTGTATTGACACCGGTATTATAATAATTATTATATGTAATGGTGTGTGTGTGGGTGTGTGTGCGCGTGTGTACGTACGTATGTATGTGTGTGTATGTATGTATGTATGTATGTATGTATGTATGTATGTATGTGTGTGTATGTATGTATGTGTATGTATGTATGTATGTATGTGTATATATGTATGTATGTATGTATGTGTATATATGTATGTGTATATATGTATGTATGTATGTGTATATATGTATGTGTATATATGTATGCGTATATACATGTATGTATGCGTATATATATATGTATGTATGTATGCATGTATGTATGTATATATATATATATATATATTGTGGCAAAGCTCTTCAAGGTTAGGAGCGTTTGTCACAAATTAACTGGTAAACTGTCACCAAATCACCCAAGAATGAGAGTTCTTTCGAACAGGACAGTACCTGTTTGTTTGTTTCTCCGTCCTGGTCCACCCAGGCCGTAGGCGAGGTCAAGGATAGCAGGGTTCGGTACACGAATCGGGTTCTCGGGAGGTCCAGGTCCAAACGCCAACAGGTAAATCCAAAACAATCCAGCTCATACACGGTAAATCCAGCCAATCTCTATTGTCTCTTTCTCTATTGTTCATAGATCCTTCCAGCACTCTCTCTTCCTCTTCCTGGTTTTTCTTGACCCTTTATCTGTGGGTCGGCTCCACCTTCTGAGGGTTCCCCTTGCTTCTGGGACTTGTAGTTGTGGCGGTCGGCCATTTTGTGATCTGTAGTTCTGACAGGGGTGGCCATTTTAGTGATCGGGCAGAGCCCGTTTATTAGTTCTGCTCTCACATATTTGCCATTTATCACTCGACCCCCTTCTTTGCCACAATATATATATATATATATATATATATATATATATATAGTATTTTTTTCTTCTTTTCGATGTACTTTACTCAAACCAGTGAATATCACTTATTATAAATGAGATCTAGGGCCTATACTCTTCACATTTTGGTTATAAAACAACAAATCCAGAATTGATTAAAAACATCAAGGGACATGACATCATAATCCTACTGGAAACATGGTGTCGTGGAGACATAGATACTCAGTGTCCCTCAGGCTATAGAGAAAGTTTACTACCATCAATCAAACATAAACATGTTAAATGGGGCCGAGACTCAGGTGGAATCATCATTTGGCATAAGCAGGACTTAGCACTGAATGAAAGGAAAAAAGGTACCACTCACATTTGACTAAAACTTAACAAAGGTACAATCTATTGTGACAATGATGTATACATATGTGCAGCTTATGCTCCTCCTTCAGATTCATCATATTATGATGATCAGTTTTTTGACAATCTCCAGACAGAAATCATTACATTTCAGGCACAGGGTAAAGTGCTTCTTTGTGGAGATTTCAATGCAAGAACAGGTTCTGAGCCTGACTACACTGATGCGGGAGGTAACCACCACATATTTGGACACACCTCTTTGTACAGTAGCCCTATTATAAATAATAGAAACAGTCCTGACCAAATACTGAACAAAAATGGAAAGGAGTTATGTCACGCCTTGGTCTTAGTATTTTGTGTTTTCTTTAATTATTTGTTCAGGCCAGGGTGTGACATGGGGTTATTGTATTGTCTTATTGGGGTTTTTGTAGGCATTGGGATTGTGGTTGATTAGGGGGTGTGTCTAGTATAGGCTTGGCTGCCTGAGGCGGTTCTCAATCTGAGTCAGGTGATTCTCGTTGTCTCAGATTGGGAACCGTATTTAGGTAGCCTGAGTTTCACTTTGTATTTCGTGGGTGATTGTTCCCGTCTATGTGTTTTCACCAGATAGGCTGTTTAGGTTTTCGTTACGTTCATTACGTCCTTTATTTTGTAGTGTTTGTATTGATTCGTGTTTTACGTTTGTTTATTAAAACAAGGATCGCAATCGACACGCTGCATTTTGGTCCGACTCTCCTTCTCATCAAGAAAACCGTTACAGAATCACCCACCACCAACGGACCAAGCAGCGTGTCAACAGGCAGCAACAGCAGCGTAAAGAGGAATGGACATGGGAGGACATTTTGGATGGCAAGGGCTGTTACACTTGGGAGGAGATACTGGCTGGAAGAGATCGCCTCCCATGGGAACAGGTGGAGGCACTTAGGAGAGCAGAGGCAGCCGGAGAGAGGAGCCGGCGATATGAGGGAACACGGCTGGCAAGGAAGCCCGAGAGGCAGCCCCAAACATTTCTTGGGGGGGGGGCTAACAGGGAGTGTGGCTACGCCAGGTAGGAGACCTGCGCAAACTCCCTGTGCTTACCGGGGGGCTAGAGAGACCGGACAGGCACCGTGTTATGCAGTGGTGCGCACGGTGTCTCCAGTGCGGGTGCATAGCCAGGTGCGGTATATTCCAGCTCTGCGTGTCGGCCGGGCTAGATTGAGCGTTGAGCCTAATGCCATGAAGCCGGCTCTACGCAGCTGGTCCCCAGTGCGTCTCCTTGGGCCGGCTTACATGGCACCAGCCTTGCGCTCGGTGTCTCCGGTTCGCCTGCATAGCCCAGTGCGGGCTATTCCACCTCGCCGCACTGGCAGGGCGACCGTGAGCATTCAACCAGGTAAGGTTGGGCAGGCTCGGTGCTCAAGAGCTCCAGTGCGCCTGCACGGTCCGGTTTTTCCAGTACCACCTCCACACCCCAGCCCTCCGGTAGCAGCTCCCCGCACCAGGCTTCCTGTGCATGTCCTCGGCCCAGTACCACCAGTGCCAGCACCACGCATCAGGCCTACAGTGCGCCTCGCCTGTCCAGCGCTGCCAGAGCCTTCCTCCTCTTCAGCGCTGTCGGAGTCTCCCGCCTGTTTAGCGCTGTCAGAGCTTTCCGCCTCTACAGCGCTGCCGGAGTCTCCCGCCTGTTCGGAACTGCCAGTCTGCAAAGAGCTGCCAGTCTGCAAGGAGCTGCCAGTCTGCAAGGAGCTGCCAGAGCTGCCAGTCTGCAGGATGCCGCCAAAGCTGCCAGTTTGCAAGGAGCCGCCAGAGCTGCCAGTCTGCAAGGAGCCGCCAGAGCCGCCAGTCAGCATGGAGCAGCCAGGGCCGCCAGTCAGCATGGAGCAGCCAGGGCCGCCAGTCAGCATGGAGCAGTCAGAGCAGCCAGTCAGCATGGAGCAGCCAGTCAGCATGGAGCAGCCAGAGCTGCCAGTCAGCATGGGGCAGCCAGTCAGCATGGAGCAGCCAGAGCTGCCAGTCAACCAGACTCTTCCAGATCTGCCAGTCGACCAGACTCTTCCAGATCTGCCAGTCGACCAGACTCTTCCAGATCTGCCAGTCGACCAGACTCTTCCAGATCTGCCAGTCGACCAGACTCTTCCAGATCTGCCAGTCGACCAGACTCTTCCAGATCTGCCAGTCGACCAGACTCTTCCAGATCTGCCAGTCGACCAGACTCTTCCAGATCTGCCAGTCGACCAGACTCTTCCAGATTCTCTAGTCAGCCAGGATCTGCTAGATCCAACTACCTGCCTGGGCTTCCTCTCAGTACTGGGCTTGCCCTCAGTTCCGGGCTGCCCCTCAGTCCCGAGCTGCCTCAGTCCCGAGCTGTCCCTCAGTCCCGAGCTGTCCCTCAGTCCCGAGCTGTCCCTCAGTCCCGAGCTGTCCCTCAGTCCCGAGATGCCCCTCAGTCACGAGCTGCTCCTCAGTTCTGTGGGGTTCTGGGTGAGGACTATTAGGCCATGGTCGGCGGTGAGGGTGGATTATCCCAGGACGCGAAGGGGAGGAACTAGGACATTAATGAAGTGGGGTCCACGTCCCGAGCCGGAGCCGCCACCATGGACAGACGCCCACCCGGACCCTCCCTATGGTTTTGAGGTGCGTCCGGGAGTCCGCACCTTAGGGGGGGGGGGGGGGGGGGGGGTTCTGTCACGCCTTGGTCTTAGTATTTTGTGTTTTCTTTAATTATTTGTTCAGGCCAGGGTGTGACATGGGGTTATTGTATTGTCTTATTGGGGTTTTTGTAGGCATTGGGATTGTGGTTGATTAGGGGTGTGTCTAGTATAGGCTTGGCTGCCTGAGGCGGTTCTCAATCTGAGTCAGGTGATTCTCGTTGTCTCGGATTGGAAACCGTATTTAGGTAGCCTGAGTTTCACTTTGTATTTCGTGGGTGATTGTTCCTGTCTATGTGTTTTCACCAGATAGGCTGTTTAGGTTTTCGTTACGTTCATTACGTCCTTTATTTTGTAGTGTTTGTATTGATTCGTGTTTTACGTTTGTTTATTAAAACATGGATCGCAATCGACACGCTGCATTTTGGTCCGACTCTCCTTCTCATCAAGAAAACCATTACAAGTTAGTACATCTCTGTCGAGCCTTAGGCCTGTACTTGCTTAATGGTAGAATCAGAGGGGACTCTTTAGGTCAGTTTACTTACTGCTCAGCTCTTGGGACAAGTGTAGTCGATTATGCCATCACTGACATTGACCCCTCCTCCATTAGTGCATTCACTGTCAGACCACAGACACCATTGTCAGATCAACGTGTTTCTGAAGAAATTAACCGGCAATATTCATTCAAAAAAACAGCCCAATAAACTCTACAACATAAACCAATCGTACAGATGGGCTCCAAACAGTGCAGAGACATTCATTGAAACATTGAACTCAAATGAAATGATGAACTCTATACAGTTTTTCAATAACTCACGGTACCAAAACAATAAAGATGGTGTCAATTCAGCTACTCAAAACATCAACTGCATATTCCAAAAAGCAGCATCGAAAGCAAATTTGAGAAAACCAAAGAAATGCAACATCAGAAGCAAAAATCTAAATGTTTCTGACAAATGGTTTGATAATGAATGTAAAACAATTAGAAAACACCTAAGACAAATGTCAAACAAAAAACATAAGCAGCAAAACAACCCAGAGCTACGATATGAATACTTTGACACTCAAACAGTATAAACAAACACTGAAATGCAAGAAATTGAATTATACCAACAAGACACTTCATGAAATTGAAAACGCAATTGACCAAAATCAGTTCTGGGACATGTGGAACAATTTAAGCACAACAAAGCCACAAGAAATAGCCATACAAGATGTAGGAATTTGGAAAACTCATTTTGATAATCTATACAAAAACATCCCACAAAAAGACTTACAACAGAACCAATTAGAAATTAAAGAAAAATTGAACATCCTTGAATCAGTAATTAAAAACAACCAAAATCCATTAGATTACCCAATAACCCAACAAGAACTAAATGAAAAGCTAAAATCTATTAAATCAAAGAAGGCTTGTGGTCTAGACAACATCAGAAATGAAATGCTGAAAAACAGCACACCTGAGTTGCAAAATGCTGTGCTTAAATTGTTCAACATGGTTTTAACTTCTGGCTGCTTCCCTGATGTCTGGAACCAGGGGCTCATCTCCCCTATCCACAAAAATGGAGACAAATCAGACCCCAATAATTACAGGGGAATTTGCGTAAACAGTAACTTGGGAAAGATTTTCTGTAGCATCAAGAATTCAAACCTTTCTTAAAGAAAAAAAAGTAATAAGTAAATGTCAAATTGGCTTTCTTCCTAACCATCGCACTACTGACCATATATACACACCTTACACACACTAATTAATAAACACGTCCACCAAAAAAAAGAGGGCAAAATCTTTGCTTGCTTTATTGACTTTAAAAAAGCATTTGATTCGATTTGGCACGAAGGGCTATTCTACAACATTCTACAAAGTGGGCTTGGTGGTAAGGTATATGACTTAATAAAATGTATGTACACAGAAAACAAGTGTGCAATAAAAATCAAAAACCAAAGAACATAATTTTTTTCACAATGTCGAGGTGTGAGACAAGGCTGCAGTTTGAGTCCAAATCTTTTCAACATTTATATCAATGAATTAGCAGACATGTTGGACCAATCTCCAGCCCCAGGACTCACACTATTTGACACAGAGGTGAAGTACTTGCTATATGCTGATGACTTGGTACTTCTATCACCAACCAAAGAAGGTCTTCAACAGAACATTAATATTCTGGAGCAATATTGCCATAATTGGGCCCTGGCAGTAAATTTCCAAAAAACTAAAATCATGAATTTCCCCCAAAAAAACAATGTCAGAAACACAAATATAAATTCACCCTGAACAACACCTTAATTGAACACACAAAAAATTACACCTACCTTGGTCTGACCATATCTGCATCGGGAAACTTTAATATGGCAGTGAATGCGCTCAAAGAAAAAGCCCGCAGAGCAATGTATGCAATAAAAATGAAACTATTCAAAATCAACATCCCAATTAGAATTTGGACTAAAATATCTGACAGTGTAATCCTACCAATAGCTCTTTATGGAAGTGAGGTTTGGGGCCACTCAATAAACTGGACTTTAAAATGTGGGACAAACATCCAATTGAAACCCTACATGCAGAATTTTGTCGGAAAATCCTACAAGTCCAGAGAAATACACCACCAAATGCATGTAGAATTGGGCCGTTTTCCAGTAATAATGAAAATACAGAAAAGATCCTTAACAAAAGGCTAAGTTTTGTGTTTGAATATATTTATTTCATTTGATTTGCGATTTTCATGAATAGGAAAAGTTTCTAGGGGTATTTATGTCCGCTGCGTTATGCTAATGCGTTTGAGGCTATGATTACGCTCCCGGATACGGGATTGCTCGTCGCAAGAGGTAAAAATTTTGGCTACATCTAAATTCAAGTCCAAATTGAAGTCTGCAATTTAAATCACTTCAAACCCAAGTGCTGAGCCCAGAAACGAGCCCTCTCAGTCAGCTGGTGTTGGACCTCACCAACCAAGCTGACACCAGCACTGCTTCAAAAGAAAGAATTCCAATAAGCAAAATCATGAACCAATCAAAGGAATCATATTTACAATACTGGAAAAACGAAACAAAATCCCAAAGCCGACTAAATTACTATCTGACCCTAAACAGAGAATATGAATTGGCTGATTATCTCTACTCTGTCAGAGATACGAAGCAGAGACAGATCCTTACCAAGTACAGGCTGAGTGACCACCGATTGGCAATAGAAACCGGCAGACATAAAAAGACATGGCTACCCAAAGAGGAACGTGTATGTGATCACTGCATGACAGGGGAGGTAGAGACAGAGATGCACTTTCTCCTTTACTGTGATAAATATTCCTCACAAAGAGATTCATTATTCCCAGAAATGACTACATATATTCCAAATTTTTGCAAATTGAACCCAGAGGAAAAACTAAGAATACTCATGGGCGAAGGAGCAATGGCTCCTCTTGCAGCCAAATATGTATTTTCCTGCCATAGCCTGAGGGACACTGAATAATAACATCTGCATAATAAGCAGTAACTTACTTATTATTGCTATTATTGTTATTACTATTACTGTTTATCATTCCAAATGTGGGTGGTAATGGTAGTGATAACAGTTTAGTGATGGTAGTAGTAGTCGTAGTAATGATGATTGTAGTTGTAGTACTGATATAAAGGAGAAGATGACCGTTATTTAGTTATAAGTTAGTTATAGTTTCATTTTCCATATTTGATTTTATATTTATTACATTTCTACTGTTGACTGTTACCATTTTATTGTTATTGTATTTAATTTTGTATTATTATTTACTACCATTTTATATTATTATTTGCTATCATTTATAATTGTGTTACAATGTGTATTGTATACATTGTTGCTTTGGCAATAAAGCAGCTTGAATTTGAATTTGAATTTGAGAGACACACACACAGAGAGAGAGAGAGACACAGAGAGAGAGAGAGTAGAGAGAGAGAGAGGGTAGAGATAGAGGTTAGAGAGAGAGAGTGTGTATAGAGAGAGAGGGTAGAGAGAGAGAGAGTGGGAAGAGATAGGGTGGAGAGAGAGAGAGGGTAGAGAGAGTGGGAGGGTAAGCAGAGAGAGAGGGGTTAGAGAGAGAGAGGGTAGAGAGAGAGAGGGTGGAGAGAGGGAGAGAGTGTAGAGAGAGAGGTTAGAGAGAGAGAGTGTGTGTAGAGAGAGAGAGAGGGTAGAGAGAGAGAGAGAGATGAAGAGAGGGTAGAGAGAGAGAGAGAGAGAGAGAGAGGGTAGAGAGAGAGAGAGTGTGTAGAGAGAGAGGGGGTAGAGAGAGAGGGTAGAGAGAGAGAGAGAGAGAGTGGGAAGAGATAGGGTAGAGAGAGAGAGAGAGGGTAGAGAGAGAGGGAGGGTAGGCAGAGAGAGAGAGGGATTATATATATAGAGAGAGAGTGTAGAGAGAGAGTGGGTGGAGAGAGAGAGAGAGTGTAGAGAGAGAGAGTGGGAAGAGATAGGGTAGAGCGAAAGGGAGGGTAGGCAGAGAGAGAGGGGTTAGAGAGAGAGAGAGATAGGGTAGAGAGAGAGTGAGAGAGAGAGAGAGAGAGGGTAGAGAGAGAGAGAGAGAGAGAGAGAGGGTAGAGAGAGAGCGGGTAGAGAGAGAGAGGGTAGAGAGAGAGAGGTTAGAGAGAGAGAGAGTGTGTAGAGAGAGAGAGGGTAGAGAGAGAGGGTAGAGAGAGAGAGTGTAATATTTGTGTTGTGGAGAAATGACCAGGCAGGAGACGGGAGTACAGTTAGTTTTCGTTTAGTCAAAACCCCTCGTGCTCTACAGTTCCCGGCATTCCAGTGCGCATTTCCTATTAGGTGTAGTAACGTAACACTGACGTAATGCATTACTGCTTAGTAACAGCACAGTAACTAATATAAACAGATGTAGATCCCAGATACTACACTCCTCCCCCATAGTGTTTAACTCCCAGAGAACAAGGTAAATATGTTAGGTAACTACTAATGCAATATCTGAACAATGCATTCTTAAACATTTTTCAACTACTGGGTTGAAGCAGACTTTTCAGAGCCCAGCACAAATCCAGGGGATTATTCTGCCCCGAAGATGGATTTTGTGTCCTAATAACTAACCCAGGTAATGTCCTTTTTCTTTCCTTTTATCTAGGACATATTAAAGTGTTTGTTTTACTGTCCGTTACCTCCTTAACCAGCTCAACTCACAGGTCAAGCTTTTGAGGTGCCCTTCGCTGTCGAATAGGATATCTCCGCTCCTCTTGGGCTTCCTGTGGTGGGCCAGGTTCGGGTGGAAGGTCAGGCTCTGTCTCTCCCGTACATCCACAGTCAGGAGAATAGTCCTGGGGGTCGTTATTGTTCTTGTTCTCTCGGCATGTCTTTGCTGGGGCGTTGGACCGTAGCAGATGATCCACATGAACGTTGACCTGGCGATGACCAATTTGGACTTGGTAAGTTAAAGGTCCTCTGCGTTGCAAGATCACACCTGAGTTCCACAGGCGCTTGGGGTGTCTGAAATCACGTACCATCACCCTCTCTTCCTCTTTGAATTCTCTGACAGTCTTTGAGTGTCTGTCATGAGCTTTCTTCTGCTGTAGCTGGTGCTTTGCCACAGTGCTTGACAAGTCTGGTTTCAACAATGTCAGGCGGGTACGTGGTTGGCGTTTCAGAAACAGTTCAGCTGGTGTACATTCCGTTACTGTGTGTGGGGTGTTACGGTAAGTAAACAGGAACCGGGGAAGCCTTTGGTGGATGGGCACAGACTGAACCTCGAGTCTAGTCCAGGCCTTCTTAAAGGTTTGCACGGCTCTCTCCGCTGCTCCGTTTGATGCCGGATGGTAAGGTGGTGACAGGATGTGCCTTACTCCGTTGTTCTTGAGAAACATTTCAAAATCGTTTGACGTGAACGGGGGGCCATTGTCCGATACGAGCTCCTTGACTAGTCCAAAGGATGCAAACAGGTGTCTGAGAAGATTGATGGTCTTCTCAGCTGTGGTCAGTTGAGTAGGGAACACTTCCATCCACTTGGAATGGACATCGACGACAACAAGGAAATGTTGCTTGTCAATTTCGGCGTAATCCACATGGATGCGTTCCCAAGGTGTAGCAGCCCAGGACCATGGATGAAGAGGTGCAGCAGCAGGCTTGTTGCGAACAGCTTCACAAGGTGAGCAGTGGCCTACATGCTGTTGAATGTCCTGATCCAGTCCAGGCCACCACAGATAACTGCGAGCGAGTGCTTTCATTCGAGTGATCCCTGGATGTCCCTCATGCAGGTCAGATAGCAGTCTCCTCTGGAATTTGTGAAGTACCACCACCCTTGATCCCCACAGAACACACCCTTGATCAGTGGACAACTGGTCTTTCTTGTCGATGAATGGACGAAGGTTATCGTAATTTACGAAGGTTGGCCAACCGCCTAATGTTAAGTCCAAGACTTTGGAAAGCACTGGGTCTTTCCTTGTTTCCTCTGCTATGTCAGAAGCAGATATGGGCAGTTCATCAATGAGAGAGATCTGGAAGGCTGCTCTATCATCTTCACTGTCGGAGTCACTATTGCATGGTAGTCTTGATAGTGCATCGGCATTTGCGTGATCACTGGATCGTCTGTACTCAATCTCGTAGTCGTAGGCTAACAATATCAGAGCCCAACGTTGCATTCGAAGTGCAGCAAGGGTTGGTATAGCTGATTTTGGTCCAAGGATGGCCAACAGAGGCTTGTGATCTGTCAGCAGTTGGAACTTCCTTCCGTAGAGGTATTTGTGAAACTTCTTCACTCCAAATATTATGCTCAGGGCTTCCTTCTCAATTTGAGCATAATTTTTCTCACTTGGTGACAGAGTCCGTGATGCAAATGCAATAGGGTGTTCTTCACCTGGCGGTAGAACATGTGAGATGACGGCTCCTACTCCGTATGGAGATGCATCACAAGCGAGTCTCAGCTTCATCTCTGTGTTATAGTGGGCAAGCCACTTGCTCTTTAGCAGACGCTGTTTGCACATCTTGAATGCTTCTTCGCATTGTGGGGACCAATTCCACTTTGTATCGGCCTGCAGCAGTTGGTGAAGCGGATGCAACAATGTGGACAAGTTTGCCACAAACTTTCCGTAATAGTTCAGGAGCCCCAAAAATGACCTCAGCTCTGAGATATTTGTGGGTGCTGGTGCGTTTACGATTGCTTCCACCTTGCTGTTGGTTGGGTGCAGGCCTTGTGCATCAATCTTGTATCCGAGATACTCCACTGAGTCCTGGAGGAACTCACACTTGCTGCGTTTCATTCTCACTCCGTATTTCTCCAGTCTTGACATCACTTTGTCCAGCACTACAAGGTGCTCTGCAATGTTTGGTGCTGACACGAGGATGTCGTCCATGAAGCACACAACATTGTCTATACCGTCCAAGATCTGATCCATTGTGTGTGGAATATCGCTGGAGCTGTCGAGATTCCATAGGCCAAGCGATTGAATCTGAATAGCCCCTTGTGTGTATTGATGGTCAGATACTGTTCTGACTCCGGATCCAGCTTCAGTTGCTGATAAGCGAATGCCAGGTCCAGCTTACTGAAAACCTTCCCACCAGCTAGAGTGGCAAACAGATCTTCAGCGTTTGGTAGTGGATATTCCTCTGGTAGTATGCAGCGATTTACTGTGACCTTGTAGTCACCGCACATTCTGACGGTCTTGTCTTTCTTTGGGACCACAACAATCGGAGCGGCCCAGTCGCTCCTCGGTACTTTCGTGATTATGTTATTCTTCTGTAGGCGGTCCAGTTCCTTCTCTACTGCTTCCTTAAGAGCATAGGGAACTGGACGTGGTTTGTGAAAGATAGGCTTGGTTCCTTCTTGCACTCTGACTTTTGCTGTGAAGTCTTGTATTTCACCGTAGCCATCTTTGAAAAGTTCTTTGTGCTTCTCCAGCATGTTAGTGAGTGTAGCCTGACTCACTGGTTTGTCATTTCTCAGACTGAAGATTTCTCCCCAGTTCAACTTGATCTTTTGTGGCCAGTTTCTGCATAGCAAGGCTGATTTTTCTACTTTAACAATGACAAGCGGTAGCGTCCACTCCTTCCCCTCATACCGGACTGGTACCTGGATCTGCACTAACACAGGAATAGTGTCACCAGTGTATGAAGAAAGGCGGATGGACGCGGGCTGAAGAGGGCACTCTTTCAGTTTTTCTTTGTAGAGTCTCTCTGGAACCAGAGATACAGACGCTCCGGTGTCCAGCTGCATTTTTACTGGTTTTCCCGCTAACTCCATGTTGAGATAGATTCCATCTTTTAGTTGTTGAGCTGTGTACACTGTGAACAGTTCCAATACTGTTTCAGTTGTACCTTCCTCGTCTTGTGCTGCGTCTGACACTTTGTGCACTCTTGCTGTGCGTTTCGAGGCTTTACACACTCTCTGTAAATGTCCAACCTTTCCACAATTGTGGCACTTTTCCTTTTGGAATCAACATTCACTGTGCTGATGATTATCTCCCCCACATCTGTAGCAACTTGGCTTAGACCTTTGAGATGTGGGCTGCTTTGTTCTTGTGTAACCTTGAGGACGGGACTGAAAAAAGTGTGACTTTTGTGAGCTTTTTTCACCACGTGCATCACTGACCTTGTGAACACCTTTCTGACGTTCTGCATGTCCCGATGGCTCAATAGTATCCCTGTGGGCAAGCTCGAGTCCAAGTGCTATATCACAGGCTTTCTTAAAGGTCAGGTCCTTCTCTGACAGGAGCCTTCTGTGATATGCTTCACCTGTGAGACCACATACAAACTTGTCTCGGAGAGCATCATCAAGAAATCGTGCAAACTCACATGTACTTGCCAGCCTTTTCAAAGCAAGGATGTAGTCAGCCACGGTTTCCCCTTGACTCTGGTGACGTTGGTAAAATCTGAAACGTTCTGCAATGAGAATTGGCTTAGGCTTGAAATACCTTGAAAGAGTTTCAGTCAGTTCTGCATAGTTCAACTCCACTGCTTTCATTGGTTCAATAAGACCTTTCAGCATTCCATACTCAGTTGGACCCAAAACACTGAGAAATACGTCTGCTTTCTTTCCATCTTTGATTTCATTTGCAGCCAGCCAACGCTCAAAACGCTCCAAATAGGAATCAAAATCCTCTTTTGTAGCCTCAAACTCTGGTACTCGACCAATGGTTGCCATTTTCACAGTTAATTGTTCAGTTTCCTTATATTCCTTCATTTTCTGAATATTCATCTACTTCTTCACTTCAGAAGTTTCTGCAATTACTTCATTCACTGCACTCATTTGTATTAATGTACACACTGTGTTACGTCCCTTCTTCCTTTTTTTCCCCTTGACAATATTTCTCCACTGAGATCGCCTAATTTCAATGGGTTCAATGACAGTTTCTTTTATTTAACCACCAGAGGGCAGTGTCGCTATTCTGGACTCCAATAGTCTTGCTACTTGGCAGCTCCTGAATACTGTACTAGCAGTACTAGCAGTGCTTAGCCTTCTCTACTGGCGAAAGAAAATAAAAAATAACTGACGAATTACATAATTATTTTGAGTTTCATTACTCACGCAACATTCTTCCCTTCAAGCAATGTCCATTTATGTAGTTTAATCACCTCGTCGCCACTGTAATATTTGTGTTGTGGAGAAATGACCAGGCAGGAGACGGGAGTACAGTTAGTTTTCGTTTAGTCAAAACCCCTCGTGCTCTACAGTTCCCGGCATTCCAGTGCGCATTTCCTATTAGGTGTAGTAACGTAACACTGACGTAATGCATTACTGCTTAGTAACAGCACAGTAACTAATATAAACAGATGTAGATCCCAGATACTACACTCCTCCCCCATAGTGTTTAACTCCCAGAGAACAAGGTAAATATGTTAGGTAACTACTAAAGCAATATCTGAACAATGCATTCTTAAACATTTTTCAACTACTGGGTTGAAGCAGACTTTTCAGAGCCCAGCACAAATCCAGGGGATTATTCTGCCCCGAAGATGGAGTTTGTGTCCTAATAACTAACCCAGGTAATGTCCTTTTTCTTTCCTTTTATCTAGGACATATTAAAGTGTTTGTTTTACTGTCCGTTACCTCCTTAACCAGCTCAACTCACAGGTCAAGCTTTTGAGGTGCCCTTCGCTGTTGAATAGGATATCTCCGCTCCTCTTGGGCTTCCTGTGGTGGGCCAGGTTCGGGTGGAAGGTCAGGCTCTGTCTCTCCCGTACATCCACAGTCAGGAGAATAGTCCTGGGGGTCGTTATTGTTCTTGTTCTCTCGGCATGTCTTTGCTGGGGCGTTGGACCGTAGCAGATGATCCACATGAACGTTGACCTGGCGATGACCAATTTGGACTTGGTAAGTTAAAGGTCCTCTGCGTTGCAAGATCACACCTGAGTTCCACAGGCGCTTGGGGTGTCTGAAATCACGTACCATCACCCTCTCTTCCTCTTTGAATTCTCTGACAGTCTTTGAGTGTCTGTCATGAGCTTTCTTCTGCTGTAGCTGGTGCTTTGCCACAGTGCTTGACAAGTCTGGTTTCAACAATGTCAGGCGGGTACGTGGTTGGCGTTTCAGAAACAGTTCAGCTGGTGTACATTCCGTTACTGTGTGTGGGGTGTTACGGTAAGTAAACAGGAACCGGGGAAGCCTTTGGTGGATGGGCACAGACTGAACCTCGAGTCTAGTCCAGGCCTTCTTAAAGGTTTGCACGGCTCTCTCCGCTGCTCCGTTTGATGCCGGATGGTAAGGTGGTGACAGGATGTGCCTTACTCCGTTGTTCTTGAGAAACATTTCAAAATCGTTTGACGTGAACGGGGGGCCATTGTCCGATACGAGCTCCTTGACTAGTCCAAAGGATGCAAACAGGTGTCTGAGAAGATTGATGGTCTTCTCAGCTGTGGTCAGTTGAGTAGGGAACACTTCCATCCACTTGGAATGGACATCGACGACAACAAGGAAATGTTGCTTGTCAATTTCGGCGTAATCCACATGGATGCGTTCCCAAGGTGTAGCAGCCCAGGACCATGGATGAAGAGGTGCAGCAGCAGGCTTGTTGCGAACAGCTTCACAAGGTGAGCAGTGGCCTACATGCTGTTGAATGTCCTGATCCAGTCCAGGCCACCACAGATAACTGCGAGCGAGTGCTTTCATTCGAGTGATCCCTGGATGTCCCTCATGCAGGTCAGATAGCAGTCTCCTCTGGAATTTGTGAGGTACCACCACCCTTGATCCCCACAGAACACACCCTTGATCAGTGGACAACTGGTCTTTCTTGTCGATGAATGGACGAAGGTTATCGTAATTTACGAAGGTTGGCCAACCGCCTAATGTTAAGTCCAAGACTTTGGAAAGCACTGGGTCTTTCCTTGTTTCCTCTGCTATGTCAGAAGCAGATATGGGCAGTTCATCAATGAGAGAGATCTGGAAGACTGCTCTATCATCTTCACTGTCGGAGTCACTATTGCATGGTAGTCTTGATAGTGCATCGGCATTTGCGTGATCACTGGATCGTCTGTACTCAATCTCGTAGTCGTAGGCTAACAATATCAGAGCCCAACGTTGCATTCGAAGTGCAGCAAGAGTTGGTATAGCTGATTTTGGTCCAAGGATGGCCAACAGAGGCTTGTGATCTGTCAGCAGTTGGAACTTCCTTCCGTAGAGGTATTTGTGAAACTTCTTCACTCCAAATATTATGCTCAGGGCTTCCTTCTCAATTTGAGCATAATTTTTCTCACTTGGTGACAGAGTCCGTGATGCAAATGCAATAGGGTGTTCTTCACCTGGCGGTAGAACATGTGAGATGACGGCTCCTACTCCGTATGGAGATGCATCACAAGCGAGTCTCAGCTTCATCTCTGTGTTATAGTGGGCAAGCCACTTGCTCTTTAGCAGACGCTGTTTGCACATCTTGAATGCTTCTTCGCATTGTGGGGACCAATTCCACTTTGTATCGGCCTGCAGCAGTTGGTGAAGCGGATGCAACAATGTGGACAAGTTTGCCACAAACTTTCCGTAATAGTTCAGGAGCCCCAAAAATGACCTCAGCTCTGAGATATTTGTGGGTGCTGGTGCGTTTACGATTGCTTCCACCTTGCTGTTGGTTGGGTGCAGGCCTTGTGCATCAATCTTGTATCCGAGATACTCCACTGAGTCCTGGAGGAACTCACACTTGCTGCGTTTCATTCTCACTCCGTATTTCTCCAGTCTTGACATCACTTTGTCCAGCACTACAAGGTGCTCTGCAATGTTTGGTGCTGACACGAGGATGTCGTCCATGAAGCACACAACATTGTCTATACCGTCCAAGATCTGATCCATTGTGTGTGGAATATCGCTGGAGCTGTCGAGATTCCATAGGCCAAGCGATTGAATCTGAATAGCCCCTTGTGTGTATTGATGGTCAGATACTGTTCTGACTCCGGATCCAGCTTCAGTTGCTGATAAGCGAATGCCAGGTCCAGCTTACTGAAAACCTTCCCACCAGCTAGAGTGGCAAACAGATCTTCAGCGTTTGGTAGTGGATATTCCTCTGGTAGTATGCAGCGATTTACTGTGACCTTGTAGTCACCGCACATTCTGACGGTCTTGTCTTTCTTTGGGACCACAACAATCGGAGCGGCCCAGTCGCTCCTCGCTACTTTCGTGATTATGTTATTCTTCTGTAGGCGGTCCAGTTCCTTCTCTACTGCTTCCTTAAGAGCATAGGGAACTGGACGTGGTTTGTGAAAGATAGGCTTGGTTCCTTCTTGCACTCTGACTTTTGCTGTGAAGTCTTGTATTTCACCGTAGCCATCTTTGAAAAGTTCTTTGTGCTTCTCCAGCATGTTAGTGAGTGTAGCCTGACTCACTGGTTTGTCATTTCTCAGACTGAAGATTTCTCCCCAGTTCAACTTGATCTTTTGTGGCCAGTTTCTGCATAGCAAGGCTGATTTTTCTACTTTAACAATGACAAGCGGTAGCGTCCACTCCTTCCCCTCATACCGGACTGGTACCTGGATCTGCACTAACACAGGAATAGTGTCACCAGTGTATGAAGAAAGGCGGATGGACGCGGGCTGAAGAGGGCACTCTTTCAGTTTTTCTTTGTAGAGTCTCTCTGGAACCAGAGATACAGACGCTCCGGTGTCCAGCTGCATTTTTACTGGTTTTCCCGCTAACTCCATGTTGAGATAGATTCCATCTTTTAGTTGTTGAGCTGTGTACACTGTGAACAGTTCCAATACTGTTTCAGTTGTACCTTCCTCGTCTTGTGCTGCGTCTGACACTTTGTGCACTCTTGCTGTGCGTTTCGAGGCTTTACACACTCTCTGTAAATGTCCAACCTTTCCACAATTGTGGCACTTTTCCTTTTGGAATCAACATTCACTGTGCTGATGATTATCTCCCCCACATCTGTAGCAACTTGGCTTAGACCTTTGAGATGTGGGCTGCTTTGTTCTTGTGTAACCTTGAGGACGGGACTGAAAAAAGTGTGACTTTTGTGAGCTTTTTTCACCACGTGCATCACTGACCTTGTGAACACCTTTCTGACGTTCTGCATGTCCCGATGGCTCAATAGTATCCCTGTGGGCAAGCTCGAGTCCAAGTGCTATATCACAGGCTTTCTTAAAGGTCAGGTCCTTCTCTGACAGGAGCCTTCTGTGATATGCTTCACCTGTGAGACCACATACAACCTTGTCTCGGAGAGCATCATCAAGAAATCGTGCAAACTCACATGTACTTGCCAGCCTTTTCAAAGCAAGGATGTAGTCAGCCACGGTTTCCCGTTGACTCTGGTGACGTTGGTAAAATCTGAAACGTTCTGCAATGAGAATTGGCTTAGGCTTGAAATACCTTGAAAGAGTTTCAGTCAGTTCTGCATAGTTCAACTCCACTGCTTTCATTGGTTCAATAAGACCTTTCAGCATTCCATACTCAGTTGGACCCAAAACACTGAGAAATACGTCTGCTTTCTTTCCATCTTTGATTTCATTTGCAGCCAGCCAACGCTCAAAACGCTCCAAATAGGAATCAAAATCCTCTTTTGTAGCCTCAAACTCTGGTACTCGACCAATGGTTGCCATTTTCACAGTTAATTGTTCAGTTTCCTTATATTCCTTCATTTTCTGAATATTCATCTACTTCTTCACTTCAGAAGTTTCTGCAATTACTTCATTCACTGCACTCATTTGTATTAATGTACACACTGTGTTACGTCCCTTCTTCCTTTTTTTCCCCTTGACAATATTTCTCCACTGAGATCGCCTAATTTCAATGGGTTCAATGACAGTTTCTTTTATTTAACCACCAGAGGGCAGTGTCGCTATTCTGGACTCCAATAGTCTTGCTACTTGGCAGCTCCTGAATACTGTACTAGCAGTACTAGCAGTGCTTAGCCTTCTCTACTGGCGAAAGAAAATAAAAAATAACTGACGAATTACATAATTATTTTGAGTTTCATTACTCACGCAACATTCTTCCCTTCAAGCAATGTCCATTTATGTAGTTTAATCACCTCGTCGCCACTGTAATATTTGTGTTGTGGAGAAATGACCAGGCAGGAGACGGGAGTACAGTTCGTTTTCGTTTAGTCAAAACCCCTCGTGCTCTACAGTTCCCGGCATTCCAGTGCGCATGTGCATTTCCTATTAGGTGTAGTAACGTAACACTGACGTAATGCATTACTGCTTAGTAACAGCACAGTAACTAATATAAACAGATGTAGATCCCAGATACTACAGAGAGAGAGAGAGAGAGAGAGAGAGAGGGTAGAGAGAGAGTGAGAGAGGGAGAGAGAGAGCGAAAGAGAGAGAGAGAGAGAGAGAGAGAGAGAGGGTAGAGAGAGAGAGAGACACAGAGAGAGAGAGAGAGAGAGAGAGAGCGAGAGAGAGAGAGAGACACACACACAGAGAGAGATACATAGAGAAAGAGACACACACACAGAGAGCTATAAACACACAGAGAGAGTGAGAGACAGAGAGAGAGACACACAGAGAGAAAAACACACACAGAGAGAGACACACACACACATAGAACGAGAGACAAACACACAGAGATACACACAGAGAGAGAGACACACACACACACGGAGAGAGAGATACACA
>NC_143027.1:49105000-49222500 GCF_057628025.1 Oncorhynchus mykiss
TGCAAGGATCTGCCAGTCTGCAAGGAGCTGCCAGTCTGCAAGGAGCCGCCAGAGCTGCCAGTCTGCAAGGAGCCGCCAGAGCTGCCAGTCTGCAAGGAGCCGCCAGAGCTGCCAGTCTGCAAGGAGCCGCCAGAGCCGCCAGTCTGCAAGGAGCCGCCAGAGCCGCCAGTCTGCAAGGAGCCGCCAGAGCCGCCAGTCTGCATGGAGCAGCCAGGGCCGCCAGTCTGCATGGAGCAGCCAGGGCCGCCAGTCAGCATGGAGCAGCCAGGGCCGCCAGTCAGCATGGAGCAGCCAGGGCCGCCAGTCAGCATGGAGCAGCCAGGGCCGCCAGTCAGCATGGAGCAGCCAGAGCCGCCAGTCAGCATGGAGCCGCCAGTCAGCATGGAGCAGCCAGATCCGCCAGTCAGCATGGAGCAGCCAGATCCGCCAGTCAGCATGGAGCAGCCAGAGTCGCCAGTCAGCATGGAGCAGCCAGTCAGCATGGAGCAGCCAGAGCTGCCAGTCAGCATGGAGCAGCCAGAGCTGCCAGTCAGCCAGACTCTTCCAGATCTGCCAGTCAGCCAGACTCTTCCAGATCTGCCAGTCAACCAGACTCTTCCAGATCTGCCAGTCAGCCAGACTCTTCCAGATCTGCCTGTCAACCAGACTCTTCCAGATCTGCCAGTCAACCAGACTCTTCCAGAACCACCAGCCAGCCAGGATCTGCCGGATCCAACTACCTGCCTGAGCTTCCTCTCAGTGCTGAGCTTCCTCTCAGTGCTGAGCTTCCTCTCAGTGCTGGGCTTCCCCTCAGTCCCGAGCTGCCCCTCAGTCCCGAGCTGCCCCTCAGTCCCGAGCTGCCCCTCAGTCCCGAGCTGTCCCTCAGTCCAGTGGGATTCTGGGTGAGGACTACTAGGCCATGGTCGGCGGCGAGGGTGGACTATCCTAGGACGCGAGGAGGAGGGACTAAGACATTGATAGAGTGGGGTCCACGTCCCGCGCCGGAGCCGCCACCATGGACAGACGCCCACCCGGACCCTCCCTATTGTTTTGATGTGCGTCCGGGAGTCCGCACCTTAGGGGGGGGGGGGGGGGGGGGTTCTGTCACGCCCTGGTCGAAGTATTTTGTGTTTATCTTCATTTATTTGGTCAGGCCAGGGTGTGGCATGGGTTTTTGTATGTGGTGTGTTGGTATTGGGATTGTAGCTTAGTGGGGTGTTCTAGTTAAGTCTATGGCTGTCTGAAGTGGTTCTCAATCAGAGGCAGGTGTTTATCGTTGTCTCTGATTGGGAACCATATTTAGGCAGCCATATTCTTTGAGTGTTTCGTGGGTGATTGTCCTTAGTGTCCTGATGTCCTTGTTCTGTGTTTATGTGCACGAGTATTAGGCTGTTTCGGTTTTCGTGTTACGTTTATTTGTTTTTTTGTATTTGATCGTGTTTACTTTGTCTCATTAAACATGGATCGCAATAGCCACGCTGCATTTTGGTCCGACTCTCCTTCACCGAAAGAAAACCGTAACACCTTCCAATTTGTTCAGTTCAAAGCAATAAACATGAATAGTGATAACCTTGTTTCATTTATATTTGTTCAAGATTTATATTTGAACATGATTTATTCCACCCACGTCTTGATTACAATTAATTCAATTGTATTTGGGTGAATAACAAAAACATGAACACTACACAAGGGTTAATGGTGAAGTTGACATACATCCTCCTCTCGTACATGTGCATTCAAACCTCATCAATCTCAAATCTGGAATGTGTAAAAGGAAATTCAAGATGATAATATTTTATTGTGTGAAAATAATGGTAACTTTTTACATAACACCAAACTTGGTACACTTGTACAGTTTGTGGCCCTGAACATTTTCAGAGATGGAGCCATTATAAAAATGCCTCCAGGTGGCCATTATCCCATTCCACCATAACCCAATAAATTATTTTCCATCATATCGCATGAACTAAATAATGTTCAGGGCCCCTAACTGTATAAGTGTAGCTAGGGCTGTGGCGGTCATGAAATGTTGTCAGCCGGTAACGGTCATGCAAATGACTGACAGTCTCACTGTAATTTACAGTTAATCAACAAACACGGTAAGCATCTCCAGGCCTCCAAGCATACAAGCCACTGATTTGCACCTTTGGAACATCTATATTTTTACAAGTTGAATAAATCCATTTAAGGCTGTAACGTAAGAAATGTGGAAAAGGTAAAGGGGCCTGAATAATTTCTGAATGCACTGTATATTTTATGGCTATGCTACATGCCAATGGCAGCCTAGGCGGTAGGCTAGTTCATTTAGCCATTATTTTATAGTATATGATAGTATTTTATAGTATTTCAAGTAATCCTTCTAACTTAGATGACTACAGCACAATCTCCAAGTTATCTTGCCTATTATTAGAATCCCAGACCTACTCCCAGCTAAGAACTTTTTAAAAACTTCTCACTCTTTTCTAAATGTGCACCAGTCTGGTGGTAGATCTGGACATAGCACTGTTTCAGCCAATATTCTTGTTTTAGATAGTGTGTTAAATTGCCAAGATCATAAAATTCATTGTGCTGCTTTATTTATAGATCTTTGCAAGGCCCTCGACACCGTTGACCATTCCCTACTCATTCAAAGACTGTCTGATATGAGCCTGGATCAGGAGTCTTGCAAATGGTTTACAAACGATTTGACAAGACAGGACACAAAAGACAGGACCTGTTCTCTTGACTATTTATTAAATCATGCAATATTCATCTATATGCAGACGATACTGTTATGTATGCCATTGCACCTGTTAACCAAGCTGTGTTACAGCTGCAATCGGATTTTGTTACATTACAGATAGCCCTTGTTGATTTAAAACTTGTAATTAATGTGGGCAAAACGAAATATATGTTGTTCTCTAATTCACACAAAAAATATTCAGATGGACTCCATATTTACTCACTGGTTGATTCTCTCATCGAGCGGGTTCCCTATAAATAGGTCTTGCCTCTCTACACAGCAGGAAGCAGATTGTAGAATCAACTTTCCAGAAATGGTGACACCATTTATCAAAATGCAGCAGACACCACTCTAAAGCCTTTGGATGCAGTCTACCATAGCGCACTTCACTTTATCACAGGTGACAGGTTTAATAGGCAACACTGCATCCTGCATCAGAAGGTTGGCTGGTCCTCACTAAAGTCCCGTAGATCACTTCATTATGCAATTTTTGTGCATGCATAAGTGTTGCTCTCCACTTTCTGGAGGATCAAGTTTTGAATTCAGTGGAATTAGAGTATGATAGGTAAAAAGATGGAGAAAACATCTGTCTCTGAATTACATCTTCAAACTAAGGGCAACCGTGGTATGACATTCCTGACAGGGAGACACGTCCATCATGCATGATGATGTATACAGGTAAGATAGTCTAGCGTGAGCTAGCAACACTTTCAGATATTACACGTTTCTAATTTTGACAGAATGTGGTTTCATTTCAAGCTAAAGTGCTAGCTATCTAGCTAGCTAACATTAGCTGGCTGACGTTATTATTTGTTTCCCAGAGCCATTTTCTATTTTAGTTAGAGCCTAATGTTAGCTAGCTAACATTGGACCTGGTTGGATAGCTCCCAGCACTGTGGTATTGTTGACACTTTGTTTATTGTTGTTTAACTAGCTAACGTTAGCTGGCTGGCTCGTTAGCTAACGTTACGGGACGTGTGTTAACTTAAACGTTGTTTACCTAGCTAGGTTCATTGTTTACCTAGCTAGCTAGCTATATGTCTTAAGCTAAAGTATACTGTTAGCTAGCTAACTAATGTTAGCTGGCTGGCTCCCTAGAGGACATTATTATTAGTTTCCCAGAGCTGCTTGCTTTTATAGTTAGAGCCTAATGTAGGCATTTTTGGCACTTTGTTAATTGTTGTTTAACTAGGCTTGATAGCTAACGTTACGTGACGTGTGCACAACACCCGTTGAATATGGCTGGTGTCAGTAAACATCGGCAAAAAAAGCGTAATGAAATGGTTGCCAGCAGAGCTGGTTAGGCTGTGTTCATGTTATCCAGAGGTAAACAAATCATAGGCCAGAGCGTCAAGTGTGTGCTTCGAGAGCGAAACGAGATAGGTGGGGCTAAAGCTTAACAGGGTGTGAACGATGCTGAATGTGTGTAGACAAGGAAGAGCTCTTCACTAGATACCAAAACATTCAAAGGCGATTTTCTTAAAAGTGAGTTAACAAGTTGATCAACATTCAAAGCAGACTTACTTTCCCATTGTTCCTCAAATGCAGGGTATGGTATACCATTTTGAGTCTCTACTTTTATCTAATGTAAAAAACACAATTACACATTTTGCTACATAAGACCAAATCCAGGTTGTGAGTCACAAATGTTGTGGTACCCTTCCCCAGATCTGTGCCTCGACACACTCCTGTCTCGGAGCTCTATGGACAATTCCTTCGACCTCATGGCTTGGTTTTTGCATTGACATGCACTGTCAACTGTGGGACCTTATATAGACAGGTGTGTGCCTTTCAAAATCAGGTTCAATCAATTGAACTTACCACTGGTGTACTCCAATCAAGTTGTAGAAACATCTCAAGGATGATCAATGGGTACAGGATGCACCTGAGCTCAGTTTTGAGTCTCATAGGAAAAGGTCTGAATACTTATGTAAACAAGATATTTCTGTTTTTGATTTTTAAGAAATGTTCAAAAAAATTCTAAAAACCTATTTTCACTTCGTCATTATGGGGCTGTGTAGATTGATGAGGAGAAAAAAGAATGTAATACATTTTGAATAAGGCTGTAACGTAACAAAATGTGGAAAAGGGGAAGGGGTCTGAATACTTTCCAAATGCACTTTGAAAAGGTTGCAAAAAAGTTGCACACGCATGTTCTCTCATGAAGTGACAATATTCTCACCAATCAGATTATTCTCAATTTAATCTTGTCTATATGAATATTTGAAAATAGTTTAGATTTACAATGGGCCATTATCAAATGGGCAGGAACAGAGGGAAAAAGACATGTCATCTATATGCACTCGAACATCGAATGGACCTGGCTACTCCAGTTTTACAGTGGAGTAATGTGCTTAAAATAAGCAGCTGAGAAATAAATATAGTTGCAGTAGAAAGCTGGGATCCTCCTCCTTTTAGAGACAACCATCGAAACTCTGCTTTCACATAGGATTGCATATAGAAAAGTCTGGGCTTATGAGAACACATTTCAATACATGGGTCAACTACTGTTTGACAAGCAGCCTCTCGCTGAGTGACAGGTGGTATTCCACCCAAACTCTTCATGCTATTGGCTCTCCAACCATGCTCCAGCAGCTACACAGTGCTTAATTTGTGAAACCAAGTGATATCTGTTCAGGAACATCGATAGTAACACGTTTTTTCAACTAAACATATTTCAGAGAGGAGGAGATAGAAATGCACGGTGGTGAGATCTTTTTTTAGCTAAAGGTCATGTGTCAGACTATTATTTTTTTTTAAATGCCCTATCACTAGGCTATTCAAAATCAAATGCAAATGCACTATAATTTTAGGCTAACTAAACTCTGTAAGCAGCCCTGCACAATCAATGAACCAACAATATTGCCTAGGCCTATATGTACTCTCCCAGACTCATGGATAGAATGTTTGGAGCCTAGCATAAGATAACCTGTCCATCTAGTATGGATAATAATACAGTCCACACTCAAAGGCATTTACTAGAGTTTGTTTAATTTTGGAGCACAGGCTAGACCAATTATGTAAATCTATTTTTTGTATGTTTTTTGGCTATTAGGCTATGTATTGTATAATGGCACACTCATTATTTTAATTCAGGCTCGGGCTCATACAGTATATAGCCCAAAGCTTAAGCTCTCAAGATCCGCAACGATCATGTTTTCCACTCAGTTTCAAGCTGTTGTTGAACTTCTTTCTTCAATTGATCGATCACAGTGAGGTCAAACAATGTAGCCTAACGGTGAGTTATAAAAGCATGATACTGTTTTGATGATACGTGTTCGATTGCATTTCCATTGATGTCAGAGTGATTAGAGGGACAATAGAGCATTGAGTAGCAGGCCATTAGCGACCTGACAGTCGTTAGCGAGTTGGGTACTACCAACGCATCAGCGGCATTCAAGTACAGAGTGCATAGGAGGAGATTACCATGACTCAACGGTCACGTGGAATTTGACTGCAGTCATGACTCATGACTGCCGATGAGTGTACCAAATGCTATGCTTTTATGAAAATGTGAACAATTCACCAAAAATGTGGCACATCTCTTTATTTATTGCATACCAAACATTTTAGTTTCTATCTAATCCTATCAGATAAGCCTGAGCATCATTCACATCCATCCATATTACAGACCTCCAGACATTTAGAGCTCCACTCTCCTCCACTGGCTCTATCAAGCCTCTATGTCTGTCAGCTTAGACTGCCCCCTTGTTAGCAAATTATCCCTTCTCACACAGGAGGAGGGACAATTAATTGCAGAAAATTGAGGTAGTAACATTGGAGGCAGGTTCCCTCTGTGACTTTGTGTGTGTGTCTGTGTGGGTGTATATGTATATATATATATAAATGTGTGTGCGTGCATACTGTCCATTTGTCAATCCCGTGAGCCTGACTCTGAACTACAGTAAATTGTATATATATATATATATATATATATATATATATATATATATATATTTATATAGCAGACATTGGTCTGCTTTTATATTTGATTCAAGTTTTTCCTGGTGATAGAATCACGCTCACTATCATTTATTATTTCACCCTGGAAGTTTTTTCTTACTCAACTGGTGGCAGGTATAAATTGAAAAATGTGAAACGCACTTCTCCAGTGATTGCTCAACAGATTACAGTCTTACCTCTTTGCGTCCTGTTTTCTTTCAACTCCCTCCTCTTTATGTGAATGTAATAAGTGCGTAAGTGGCAGCAGAGATGTGGGTGACAGGTACTCTTTTCAGAGCAACAACTGGAAGTGGATGGACTGAAATAGGGGGGAATCAGAATGTGTCATATTTGTCAAGATGTTTACAGAGGGTGATGGTTTGAATGGTTCCGATGGTGGCAGCTCTTGTCATGTATCGTTTCTATCAAAGCATGAAGTGGATGCGGACTCCCTATAAATCTATGAGTGTCAGACAGTTGTACCGTAAAATACCTTTAGTCATGTCTGTCATGTACCACTTGAAGAGTTTAATTCCAAAACGCTATTTTCAGAAATGTTGGTCAATTAGCTTTAATTGTTTAAAGAAATTATGAAAGAGATTGGTGTGTTTAAACTTTCTAATCATGGCATTGGGTTGTTCAATGACAGATATGCATTTGTTTAAAATCATTTGATGGTTTCATTTCAGAGAGACAAATCTTGTTTTTTTGCTAAATGTTATATAAGTAGTACTACCTTTTTTTTTTTATAAAGAACTGTACAAATGATACATATAAATAAATACAAATATATATATATAAAATAATGAAATACTGTAATATGAGATCTGTATGGAAAACATTTACATTTGACATTTTAATCATTTAGCAGATGGTCTTATCCAGAGCGACTTCATTCATCTAGCTATCTTAAGATAGCTAGGTAAAACAACCACATATCAGTCAAATATACAGGATATGAACATTCCAGCTAAACAATGGAACAACTTTTTCATACACATCTAAAAAATCTCTGAATTAAAAATCTGAGAACAATACTATTTTACACACACCTGAAGGTACACATAAGCAATCATTTCTAATGAAAAAACATAAATGTGAAAAATTGGTGGATAAAGAGTTTTGGAAATAAACTCTTCACTTGTACGCTCATCAGTTGCATGATTTGATATTTTCACTGTTAATAATAATAATAATGATGTTTTTCACAGCCCAACCAAAATGTCTTGCACTTTCCTGTTTTTATTCATGATATATAGACATTGATTTTTCAGGATTAAGACATACATTTCTTAAAGTTTGGACTGTTTTAGCATAATCAGAAACATACATTTAAGGCTGCATTATTCCACTGTTTATGTTTTTGTCATGTGCTTTTGTAAACAATGTACAGTATAGGGCTTCAAATATGTTTATGATGTCGATCTCATGGACTCTCAGTGTTTACTATTCCTTATCCCCTTCCCTCAGCTTACCAAACAATGTGGCAGGGTCAGGCTGTTGAAATGACATATTGTGTCTTTAATATAGTGACTTATTTTTATGTTAAGGAGTGTCATTCTGTGCTGAGTATGATGAATACATAGCAGTGGCCATTTTGGGGTCCTAATTTATTGCGATTGGCTGTTGAAGGAGGGGGGGGGGGGGTACATGTAATGATGACAGTGGTTCTCTCCATGGCAGGTCTACCTCTCCATTGTCATAAAAATCCTCCTAATAAAAGCAAATGTAATAAATGCATTTCCTACCTGTTCCATTATCCAACCCCTGCAGTGCCATCAGGGCTGAGGCAGGGAGGAAACTACTCCCAACAAGTCAAGCCACCAAGTGAGCAATTAAATTAAGTACAAAGTCTGACTCCGTTTTACCTTTCTACCTTTCCTGCTTTTATGCAGTTATTTTTAGACTAACTCAAGCTGTCATTCCAATGTGCAGTAGAGTAGTACAAAAACATTTGATTGGCCTTGACAAGCTTTAGTTGATGTTAGAAGTTTTAGTACCACTCTGAACGAAGTACAATAACTTTCAAAGGGAATTTGACTCAAAATTCAATTTAGGATGAATCTCCAAGACAGTGTTAGGATATGTATTTTATTTAGGGCTACTTTGATGTTTGATAGTCATATCACCATAGGCCCCCCCCCATTCATTCAAAAAAATATTGATCTAAAACATCTTTCAGACACACCGATTCAACTTCAGCCTATTGCAAAAGTGTCTGCAAAATGTACATTCTGAGAAAACATCTGCATAGATAAAGTGATGTGGCAGAAAATCTCCTATTTTTTACATTTTGTAGGGTTAATATTTCTTGTAACCAACTCTAACCACCCTAGATTAAGGTGATTCTCCTTACTGTGTAGATCACGAGTCAGGCAGCCTCCCGGCTCCAAGACTATTTTCATTCCCTCATAGCAATTCTTAAACTAGTATCAACTCAACAATCCACGAATGCTAGGCTACAAGCCAGACAATAAATGTGTACACAAATACTTGTATATGCCGCCAGCATTAGGCAAACGACAAACAGGCAATTCAAGACCAGTTAAATATCCTTTTCTCAGCCATCTTAATGTTTTTCTCTTTCAACTTCCTTTTGCTTTTCTTCACTATGAAACCCTCTCGCTTTTATTTCTGTGCTTTTCTTTTTAATAGGTGCTCCTTGTTCTCCTCCTTTTCTCCTCTCCAGTGTGTCTTTGCACTATAATTACAGTCGTTTCTACCTACTGCGCCAAAGAGCTTCCAACCCTCGCCCGTGCGCGCTGGTGGCCCGATGGCTAATGTGACACTGTCACTCAAAGCCTTTAGAAAGCAATGGTGCAGAAATCAAAAGACAAAAATTAAGAGAGAGAGAGAGAGAGAGAGAGAGAGAGAGGTGATATATAGAATAAATAGACTGTGTGGGAGAGTTTCACGTTGATTCACTCCATGTATTTATTTTCTCCTCTCCTCTGGTGTAAGACAGGCTTCTCTCTGTCAGACTGAGTACAGTTACATGCACATAATAATACAATGATTTTGTGAATAGTCAGATTAATACAAATAATTTGATTTAAAAGTTGACATGCTTTGCAATAACGATTTCCCTAATAATCCTGTTTACATGGACACATCTGAAATCAGGTTACCTGATGGGGAAAAATAAACAAGGCCCATATTCACCAAGTCTCAGACTAGAGTGCTGATTAGGATCAGTTTTGCCATCGTAATAGATCGTAATAAATAATAGATAGTGGGGACCTGATCCCAGACCAGCACTCCTATTCCGACATGCTTTTTGAATATGGGGGTCCAGACAAATTCAGCCAGAGAGAAAGTTCTCATATGTTAGTTTTATTTTTTAACTTGCATAAAATGGAGCTCATACTTAAAACAATCCCTCCCTCTTCCATTATCCGGTGATTAGGGCTGAGAGATGGATTGTTGGCCATATGGTGGGGGAGGGGGGGTTCACTGGGATATTAACCCCGGGGTAGAGTTTGTCAGAGTCCTCTAGATAGACTCAAAACGTATAGGAGATATATAATGTCTTATTTTTTCTTTTAAAAAACTAAACTGGCATCCAAAACAGCCATGTCCATGTGACGCGTTGTAATATTGAACAGCGACATTACGCTATAGGATAAGTGACGTTACGCTCTCGGCGACATCTTCTGGATTGAACTGTTGTTCTATGCAAATGGATGTCATGTTCCACAACCTCTGGATTTCATGGATTACTGTGTGTTGAGATGTTGTGAATCTGAGCTAGCGGACCTCCTTTCCAAACACCATTATGTTGTTCTTTGTCCATTCAAAAACCAATGTCCCTCTGTTATATAGACTTATTCATTGTTCTCATATACCACTTCACGCAATCCCAAACAGTACTGAGGAGGGTCCGTAAGTGTGGATACTGCAGGCTGAGATTTCCTGGTCACCGTGATAATCTACGTGACCTGTAACAGTTTCAAAGGGCACTGCTTTCATGTCAACATCTGTCACTGCATAGAGGTAACCTGAGGCCTGACATTGGAATGGTTGTAAACTGGGGAACCTCAGACCTAGCCCAATCCTCTCTCAGTCCCACTGTCGTCCTCTCAACAGATGTGTGTGTGTACCAGGTAAGGTTCACCTTTCCCTCCCCCATTGAGCATAGGGCAGCTGGGTCTAGGCCTGGAGACACGGCTCTCAATGAGGGCTTTCACTCTCTCCATCTGTCCCTCTGTCCCGCTCTCCTGATCACTCGCACACTGCCTAAGGGTATATAGGCTCCATTCCTAACAGCCATGCTTGTAATTGCAGCTATCTTGGCTATGCAGTGACTAATTGGAATGGTTTTGCATTCGATTGATGACTCTTAAGATTGTTGAAATACATTGTACAGCAACTATTGATTCCGGGGGGCGAATAGGAGCTTAGAACTTACATCCCTATTGGACTCCCATAACATGCTTGGCTTTTGACCTCTTGTTGGAATACGATCTCTTTCAAAGAGAGCATGGTGCAAATGTAGCGCTATGATACTACTTTGGCTCTGTGTCACAAACTTGTGTGGCACATCCAGCTCAGATTCCCCTATAGACACGCACACACTCATCCTCCAGCCATCCGCACACAAAGTCATAATGCAGTCCCCCAAAAAATCTAATGCCTGTGACAAAAATGATCCCCCTTCAAGTTGATGAGCGCCCCTGTGGTTCGGCCCCCTCTCCCCTCTCAGCGCGCCGTTAAAAGGCAGCTGTCATTACGGTCCCGCTGAGGAGCAGACAAGTCCACTCCACTCCCGGGCCCGGCGCGAAAATCTCCAGCTTCCCCGTGGCTGCGAGGCGCTGAGCGCCGCTAAATGACAGGGTAGGGCCTGCTCGGCCGCCCAGTTCTGAGGGGCCTGCATTCCCCCAACCCTGCAATTAACACACTGCTGGCTGCGTGGAGGGGGCAGAGCGCACAGGAGAGAAAATAAATAAAATGAAAAATTAACTGTGAAAATGAAGCTGTCACTGAGGTGTCTTAAAAAGGGATGAATATGAAGGGGGTCTAGGTTACACTATATAGAAGATCTGCAGAATTGGCATTCTCAAATCTTATTTGTCACATGCTTCGTAAACAACAGGTGTAGACTAACAGTGAAATGCTTCCTTACGGGTCCTTTTCCAACAATGCAGAGTTAAAGATAAAGATACAAAATGTAATAAAAATACAAATAATGACACAAGGAATAAATATACAGGGAATAACTAGTACAATATGGTTTTGCAGGGGTACGAGTTAATTGAGGCAGCTACACTATATATATACAAAACTATGTGGACACCCCTTCAAATTAGTATATTCGTCTATTTCAGCCACACCCGTTGCTGACAGGTGTATAAAATTGAGCATGCAATCCATGCGATCTCCATAGCCAAACATTGACAGTAGAGCTCAGTGACTTTCAATGTGGCACCATTATAGGATGCCACCTTTCCAACAAGTAATTTCGTCAAATTTCTGTCCTGCTGTTATTGTGAAGTGAAAACGTCTAGGAGCAACAACGGCTCAGCCGCAAATTGGTAGGCCAAACAAGCCCATAGAACAGGACCACTGAGTGATGAAGCATGGAAAAAAATATCTGTCCTCGATTGCAACACTCACTACCGAGTTCCAAACTACCTCTGGAAGCAACGTCAGCACAAGAACGGTTCATCGGGAGCTTCATGAAATGGGTTTCCATGGCCGAGCAGCCGCACATAAGCCTAAGATCACCATGCGCAATGCCAAGCGTCGGCTGGAGTGGTGTAAAGCTCACCGCCATTGGACTCTGGAGCAGTGGAAACGCGTTCTCTGAAATGATGAATCATGTTACACCATCTGGCAGTCCAACGGACAAATCTGGATTTGGCTAATGCAAGGAGAACGCTACCTGCCCAAATGCACAGTGCCAACTGTAAAGTTTGGTGAAGGAGAAATAATGATCTAGTGCTGTTTTTCATGGTTCGGGCTAGGTCCCTTAGTGCCAGTAAAGGGATATCTTAACGCTACAGCATACAATGACATTCTGGACGATTCTGTGCTTCCAACTTTGTGGCAACAGTTTAGGGAAGGCCCTTTCCTGTTTCAGCATGACAATGTCCCCATGCACAAAGCGAGGTCCATACAGAAATGGTATGTCAAGATCTGTGTGGAAGAACTTAACTGGCCTGCATAGAGCCCTGACCTCAACCTCATCAAACACCTTTGGCATGAATTGGAACAATGAATGCAAGCCAGGCCAAATTGCCCAAAATCAGTGCCCGGCCTCACAAATGTTCTTGTGGCTGAATGGAAGCAAGTCCTCGCAGCAATGTTCCAACATCTAGTAGAACATCTTCCCAGAAGAGTGGAGGGTGTCAGCAAAGGGGGGACCAACTCCATATTTATACCCATGATTTTGGAATGAGATGTTCGATGAGCAGGTGTCCACATACCATTGGTCATGTAGTGTATGTGTGTGTGGGCATATGTCATATATGTGTGTGTGTGTGTGTGTGTGTGTTCAGTAGTCTATGTAAGCATGTGTGAATGTGTGGGTAGAGTCCAGTGAGTGTGCATGGAGTCAGTGCAAGATAGTTGCTACAGAAAACGGTCAATGCAGGTAGTCCAGGTACCCATTTGTAGAAGCTGTTCAGGGTCCTGTTGTTGCCAGACTTGGTGCACTGGTACCGCTTGCAGTGCAGTAGGAGAGAGGACAGTCTATGGCTTGAGTAGCTGGAGTCTTTGACAGTTTCTTGGGCCTTCTGCTGACACCGCCTGGTAAAGAGGTCCTGGATGGCAGGGAGTTCGGCCTCAGTGATGTACTGGGCTATACTCACTACCCTCCGTAGCCCCTTGAGGTCAGATGCCTTGCAGTTGCCATACCAAGCGGTGATGCAGCCAATCAAGATGCTCTCAATGGTTCAGCTGAAGAACCTTTTGAGGATCTGAGGGCCCAAAACAAATCTTTTCAACACTATGGTGTTGAATGCTGAGCTGTAGTCAATGAACAGCATTCTTACGTAGGTATTCCTTTTGTCCAGGTGGGTGGCAGTGTGGAGTGCAACACAGATTGCGTCATCTGTTGATCGTATGCGTATGCGAATTGGAGTGGGTCCAGGTGTCTAGGATGATGGTGTTAATGTGAGCCATGACCAGCCTTTCAGAGCATTTCATGGCTATGGACATGAGTGCTACGGGGCGATAGTCATTTAGACAGGGTACCTTGGTGTTCTTCCACAAGGGGCCTATGGTGATCTGCTTGAAACAAGTTGCTATTATAGACGGGGTCAGGGATAGCTTGAAAATGTCAGTAAAGACACACGCCAGCTGGTCAGCGCATGCTCTTAGTTTGCCTTCTAGTATTCCATATGGCCCCGCGGCCTTGCGAATGTGAACCTGTTTAAAGGTCTAACTCACATCGGCTACAGCTAGTGCTCACATGCATGGATCAGTGTTGCTTGCCTTGAAGTGAGCATAGAAGGCATCTAGCTTGTCTTGTAGGCTCGGGTCGCTGGGCAGCTCGATGCACTTATTAATGAAGCCGGTGACTGATGTGGTAAACTCCTGTTATCGGATTAATCATATTGCAGTCTGTGCTAGCAAAACAGTCCTGTAGCTTAGCATCTGCTTCATTGGACCACTTCCGTTTTCTTGTTTTCCTATTACAACCTTACAACCACCCTAAACTAACACATATAGAAGTAGACCTTTTTGAAAGATACGTCTGCATTAGATGTTTGAAAAGTCACTTTATTGCGATGAAGTGACTAACAAAGTAAAGGACAGAGAAATATACATACTACGGGTTTATATTTCAATCTTACATACATGTCGGTCTTCTTTATCATAGTAGGTTGCTGCTGTGTTGCCGAGGTTCTGGAAAATGTAGTGTCATAATCAAATTTAAAGGAGGATCATTTACCTGTCACTACAAGATCATCATATGCTCAAAGTTTCTGTTTATTAAATCTATTATTTCTTGTCATACAGTGTTAGTGAAATCCACAAGGAGACTTGTCAGCTAATTCTTTAGAAATATTCCATTCGAAAAAATACTGCGAGACAGGCAGCCAAAGTATGCAGAACGGTGGCATAACCTGAATATGTATTATCTTAGAGCCCTGTCAAAGGCCAGAACAATGGGGTCAACAGGTATTCTGTCTTCATCAGCGAGTGAAAGTGATGTATTATATAGCAGCACTGCTCTATCAATGAGCAGCATGAGGGCAGCATGACCTGCCTACGCATTCCATCAACAACACAATGGAGCAGGTAGAATGGATTTGCAACCTTGGAGCATGTGTCAATAGGTCACCATATCCACGAGAGCACACATTGTTCATCACACCACACTCTTGCAGAAAAGAGAGCAGCGGGAAGATCTCAATTGGAAGAATGCAAGCCATTTTTTCAGCTATTAATATTTGAATTTTAATCTAACAATTTAGCAGCATTTTTCTTGGTAAACATTGATTGATTAATCATCGTTGATGAATGTTTTTAGAGAACATTTGCCTATAGAAAAGTCACAGTCTAGAAATAAAATGACTGCTTGCAAATCGCTCCACAAGTGGAGAAAGTGAAAATGGGGAATTATGGTTTAAGGGGAAGAACATACTGACATGAGCCATGGTTGTAGATATGTGCATTTAAAGCATTGCTTTGTTCTGCTCATTGTCAGTGAGAGGACCTAAAGTGAATATGAAGGCCACCAAGCCATCCACTGTGCTTTCATTTCAGCGAATCAACCTCCCATGTCCCCCCTTCCCCCCAACCCACAAGCCCTGCTTGCTTTTTAATTGTAAATTTGTAAAGACTTTAAGGCAGTCTGCATAACTGCTGTTATGTCTATACTCCTGCTTTGGTCCAGATGACTGGGCCTGGAATAACAAGGACAAACACTCTTTATATGTCATCATTAATGAATGAATAAATTAATACCACATTTGATTGAGCATTCCATCTCAGAATGCAGTGCACATATAAAGTATGTTGATGGGAATATGGAAAAAGGGTAAGAAAAATAAATAGTAAATATCAAATACAAACAAACAAATATTTCACTCATGAAAACTTGTGAATTTGAGGCCTGTCTGGTCCAGCGGTTACAGCCGCTGCCCCCGGCACACATGTATGTTAGTTGGCATGGGTTCAAATCTGTCCCACTGCCCTTTGGCTCATCTTTCCAACACTATACCACACTGAGTGAATAAAGCATTATGAACACATGCTCTTTCCATTACATAGATTGACCAGGTGAAAGCTATGATCCCTTATTGATGTCAATTGTTAAATCCACTTGAATCAGTATAGATGAAGGGTAGGAGGTTAAAGAAGGATTTTTAAGCCTTGAGACAATTGAGGCATTATGATTATGTACACTACAAGACAAAAAGCACCTGCTCGTCGAACATCTCATCGCAAAATAATTTCCATTAATATAGACTTGGTCCCCCTTTGCTGATTTAACATGCTCCACTCTTCTGGAAAGGCTTTCCACTAGATGTTGGAACATTGCTGTGGGACTTCGATGGGGTTGTGGTCAGGGCTGGTGCAGGCCAGTCAAGTTCTCCAACACCGATCTCAACAAAGCATTTCTGTATGGACCTCGCTTTGCTGCTGAAACAGGGAAGAGCCTTCCCCAAACTGTTGCCAAAAAGTTGGAAGCACAGATTTGTCTAGAATGTCACTGTATGCTGTAGCATTGAGATTTCCCTTCACTGGAAGGAGCCTAGCCCGAACCATGAAAAACAGCCCCAGACCATTATACCTCCTCCACCAAACTTTACAGTTGGCACTATGCATTGGGGCAGGTAGCGTTCTCCTGGCATCAGTCAAACACAGATTCGTCCGTTGGACTGTCAGATGGTGAAGCGTGATTCATCATCACTCCAGCTGACGCTTAGCATTGCACATGGTGACCTTAGGCTTGTGTGCGACTGTTCGGCCATGGAAACCCATTTCATGAAGCTCCCGATGAACAGTTTTTGTGCTGACGATGCTTTCAGAAGCAGTTTGGAACTCAGTAGTGAGTGTTGCAACCGAGGACAGATGACCGCGGCCCCGTTCAGTGAGCTTGTGTGGCCTATCACTTCGCGGCTGAGCCGTTGTTGCTCCAAGACGTTTCCACTTCACAATAACAGCACTTACAGTTGACCGGAGAAGCTGCAGCAGGGCAGAAATTTGATGAACTGACTTGTTGGAAAAGTGGCATCCTATGATGGTGCCACGTTGAAAGTCACTGAGCTCTTCACTAAGGCCATTATACTGCCAATGTTTGTCTATAGCCATTGCATGGCTCTGTGCTCGATTGTATACACCTGTCAGCAACGAGTGTGGCTGAAATTGCCGTATCCACTAATTTGAAGGGGTCTCCATATACTTTTGTATTTACTCTATAGTGTATGTGTGCCACTCAAAGGGTGAGTGTACAAGACAAAACATGAAGTACCTTTGAACTGGGTATGGTAGTAGGTGCCAGGCGCACCGGTTTGAGTGTGTCAAGAATGCTCAACAGTTTCCCGTGTGTATCAAGAATGGTCCACCACCCAAAGGACATCCAGACAATTTAACACAACTGTGAGAAGCATTGGAGTCAACATGGGCCAGCATCCCTGTAGAAAGCTTTCGACACCTTGCAGAGTCCATGCCCCTACGAATTGAGACTGTTCTGAGGGCAACACAATATTAGGAAGGTGTTCCTAATGTTTGTACACTCAGTGTACTTCTTCAATAAAGCAAAGAAATTACGAAAGGAGTGGAACTCCCCCAATCCTTGAAAATAAAATAAAACTGGTAATATGGACTGCTGTTCAAAAATCTCTAAATTATAAATAAATAATAAATGCAGTGAAGGGACCACAGATGTAAATTTGCTAAATCTGGTGCAACACATAATTTCTCAGTGCTCTGAGACGTATGGTTTTGTACATTGTCCCAGTTCAAACAAACTCCAATAAATACATGCATGCAATGCTTGAATACTAAATTGGAATGTGAAAATGATAAATCCATTTGTCATGTTCACATGACAATTTACAAAGATTGGATCTCTAGACCATTGGCATTAATAACCCTCCATAATGCTATGGCATGCTGTGCTGTGCTGTGCTGTGATGCATGCACGAATGCACACAAAAAAGACTGAATCTGTAGTTCATTATCCTGACCGTGCGCATATTAATTGTCTAATAAGTGTAATATTTTATCAGCCCTTTATATGATTCATAACATGCTATGTAGGATTTGTCCAATAACCACCGTAACATCACAACTGATAACCTTGCTCGTTCAATTAAGTTTATTTTCCTAGTGTCGAGTAGTTCTATCTCACCTCTCATGTCATCATGCAGAAAATACAACCCAACTCCCTTTTTCTGGACAGTTGTGTATTGGAGTTGGTACAGCTAACATTACTTAAACATGTATAAAAATGGGGTGGAGGGGGATTGGGGAGGGGTCGTCAGTGGGGTCACTGCTGGTCGATAGGCAATTTCTCAGCAGTGGCGGAAGTGATGAGACTATTTCAGATGAAATGGCTCTTCTCTAGTGGAAGGAAAAGGCTAATGCGGTGCCAAAAGGCCAGTGCCAGCAGGTGTGCTCTGGTCAGACGACCTGTGCGGACAGCGCCAGGGATAGGCTCAGAGGGGACTGGCTCATACATAGAACCTTTACGGACTCTTCTGTACTGGGAGATCAAACACCATCTCTGTTCTCTGTCCTAATCTTCATTACTGTGGGACAACTCACTTCCATATGCAGCACCCAAATAAAAGGTGAGCATGGTGGTGGTCATTTTGGGCTAGATAATCCACCACCACCATACACAGTTGAAGTCGGAAGTTTACATACACTTAGGTTGGAGTCATTAAAACTCGTTTTTCAACCACTCCACAAATTTCTTGTTAACGAACTATAGTTTTGGCAAGTCGGTTAAGACATCTACTATCTGATTTTTCCAACAATTGTTTACAGACAGATTATTTTACTTATAATTCATTGCATCACAATTCTAGTGGGTCAGAAGTTTACTGTGCCTTTAAACAGCTTGGAAAATTCCAGAAAATTATGTCATGGCTTTAGAAGCTTCTGACAGGCTAATTGACATTATTTCAGTCAATTGAAGGTGTACCTGTGGATGTATTTCAAGGCCTACCTTCAAACTCAGTTCCTCTTTGCTTGACATCATGGGAAAATCAAAAGAAATCAGCTAAGACCTCAGAAACAAAATTGTAGACCTCCACAAGTCTGGTTCATCCTTGGGGGCAATTTCAAAAACACCTGAAGGTACCACATTCATCTGTACAAACAATAGTACGCAAGTATAAACACCATGGGACCACGCTGCCGTCATACCGCTCAGGAAGGAGACGCGTTCTGTCTCCTAGAGTTGAACATACTTTGGTGTGAAAAGTGCAATTCAATCTCAGAACAACAGCAAAGGACCCTGTGAAGATGCTGCAGGAAACGGGTAGTAAAAAGAGTCCTATATCGACATAACCTGAAAGCAAGGAAGAAGCCACTGCTCCAAAACCACCATAAAAAAGCCAGACTACGGTTTGCAACTGCACATGGGGACAAAGATCGTATTATTTTGGAGAAATGTCAAAACAGTGCCAAAATCACTTTTGATAGTCGCCGGGTCCACATTGTAACAATTGTATTTTGCATGAAACATGCAAATAGAACTGTTAGGCCATAATAACCTGAATTTATGTTTGGAGGAAAAAGGGGGATGCTTGTAAGCCGATGAACACTATCCCAACCGTGAAGCACGGGGTTGGGGTTCTTTGCTGCAGGAGGTACTGGTGCACTTCACAAAATAGATGGCATAATGAGGTAGGAAAATTAGGTGGATATATTGAAGCAAAATCTCAAGACATCAGTCATTTTCAACATCAGGTTGAAAATGAGTCTTCCAAATGGACAATGACCCCAACCATACTTCCAAAGTTTTGGCAAAATGGCTTAAGGACAACAAAGTCAAGGTATTGGAGGGGCCATCACAAACCCCTGACCTCAATCCTATAGAAAATGTGTGGGCAGAACTGAAAAAGCGTGTGCGAGCAAGGAGGCCTACAAACCTGACTCAGTTACACCAGCTCTGTCATGAGGAATGGGCCAAAATTCACCCAACTTATTGTGGGAAGCTTGTGGAAGGCTACCCGAAACGCTTGACCCAAGTTAAACAATAATAGGGGCAATGCTACAAATTCTAATTGAGTGTATGTAAACTTCTGACCCACTGGGAATGTGATGAAAGAAATAAAAGCTGAAATAAATAATTCTCTCCACTATTATTCTGACATTTCACATTCTTAAAATAAAGTGGTGATCCTAACTGACCTAAGACAGGGCATTTTTACTAGGATTAAATGTCAGGAATTGTGCAAAACTGAGTTTAAATGTATTTGGCTAAGGTGTATGTAAACTTCCGACTTCAACTGTACGTTTTCAAAGACGAGATCATCAGATTGTGGTACATGTTGTCATAAATTGATTCTAAATCGATAGAGAAGGATGGGATTGGGGAGGATGGGTCATGGGGGAACCTCAGAATCCCTGCTGATCGCACTGACAGGGAGAACCGGTCTGCTGCTGCTCTAATATTTCACAGGCATCCTAACCTGTTCAATTATACTGCAATCATGATTCAACCTCTTTGGTAACCCCACAAGCCTCTCCATCTCCATGCTCCATCGCACCAGGCCCACATACATCATCAGATCAAACCTGGGTTCAAATAGTATTTAAATACTTTTCGAGCCTGCCTGGAGGACCAGATGGGCTGGGTTTGCACTTTTGGGCCTATTCCATTGGTTCCCTTGGCAAGACCAATAAAATGCTGTAGCACAACAAAGCAACAAAGTGTTTAGCTACAACTCAGTGAGGCTAAAGATAATGCCAGATTGCCATGGCAACAGTTCAAATGAGGTAGTTCCAGTCCAGATGAATCACAGTGCAGCCAAAAGTGCCATGGTCTGAATATTACCTTTGTGTACTACTGCTTGTTTGGAATAACAGAAATGTAGCTCATGGCCATAGGAGGGGATGTTGTCAGAGGAAAGGGCAGAGACAGAGGGGTTAAGGGGAATTGCTCCGCCCCAGTGAACACCTGGCTATTGTTATACTGCTGGACTCATGTTGCTCATTTCTCTATTGCCAGCAGTTAAAAAAGGAGGAGAGGCGGGGAGGTGGGATTCCTATCAGGGGTAAAGCAGTTTTGTAAGCAGAGGTAATGATGCTTGACCTACATCAATTATAGCTGATTAACAAACACATGGGCCACAGGGTCCTCCAAAGAGTATCTCATGAGAATCCTCTTAGCCCAAAGATGATAAAAACACCCTGATATTGTTACTAAGAAAACATCCTGATTCACTTTCTATTCCTTGGAGAACACTTCCCTCCTCACTCTCTCAAAAGGGCCTTCTTGTGTCACCCGGTCTTTACTCTCTCGTAGGTTCGGGTCTCCCTGCTTGGGCAACACATTTGAAAATGTATGCCTGCACTTCTATAAGTTGCTTTGGATAAAAGCATCTGCTAAATGGCATGTATTAGAGTTTTCAGGTACATGCGCACTGATGGTTATACCTACTGTAGATTGGACATTATTTGTATTTTCAGAATCATAGTTATTAAGTAAGTGGTTTGTTCAGTTTGTAAAATGTTTGTGGGTATAATGTGTTAAATTCAATATACAATACGCAGTGTTTAGTACCATTCTGACATTATGTAGGAGCCATATAAAAATACAATTTGAGAAAAAAAATATACATCCATAATCCATCCATAATATTCAACTTGTGAAACAAACATCATGTAATACTATAAAATCCTATAATAGGGTATGATATGGATTGAAATACCAGTATCTGAAAGTGCAACACGTAAAAAATGTATAACTGTGCACCATGAAGATGGCCACTTATCACCAAATGTTTCTGAAGGTGTTCTAAAGTTTGTATTTCAACAACAAATCCATTGTTTACAACTCCTTTGGGTATATAAATGTAAGTACGAACCCTGAGGGCAAGCTAGAGGGGAGCAGATGACATAGAATAAAATAAGTAGATTCCCCAACAGAAGGAGCAGTCTTCCAGTGGTCATTCAATCCTGCCTGACATTCATGTGTCAGGGTCCTGATTCGCTGACCTCACCGCTGTCTGCTGGATTCCACAAAGGCCATTCGACAATGACCGCAGGCTGTCCGCTACCAATTAGGGATCCTCAGCGCTTGCAACCTGTAACCTTAGAGCCCGGGCTGGTGCTTGTATGTGGTGCACAGGGAAAGCTGGTCCTATAACTACCAGCTGAATCTACGGCAGAGACCCGCAAAGGCGGTGCCCAATTAGACAACAACAAAGACAGCTCGCGTGGGGGAAAGCATGCTCACGCGAGAGAGGGAGTGCCCACTTACACAGACCGAGACCTTGAAAAAACAGAGATTGATTTTATTTTTTTATGGTAAATAATTTGAGTCTTTCATCTTAATTTGATCCACCATCTTAGGCTACGGCTATGAGCAGAGACTGAATGGCAATAGGGCAGTTCTTAGAAACATTCTTAGAAAAAACAGTTCCAAAAGGGTTCTTCAGCTGTCCCCATACGATAACCATTTTTGGTTCCAGGTATAACTCTTCTGGGTGCCATGTAGAACCCTCTGTGTAATGGATTCTACATGGAACTGAAAAGGGTTCTACCTGGAATCAAAAAGGCTTCTTCAAAGGGTTCTCTTATGGGGACACCCGAAGAACTCTTTAAGGTTCTAGATTGCACCTTTTTTTCTAAGAGTGCAGTGGGCATGTCTAAATCGTGTTTCTTGCAAAGAGTTATCATTATTTGGATAATTATAGGTAACTGGAGGAAAAACATAGGAAGGTGTGAGGGAAATTTCTGGTTCCAATCCGTACCTCTAATCAAATCAAATTGTATTTGTCAAATGCTTCATAAACAACAGGTGTAGACCAAAAGTGAAATGCTTACTTACAGTGAACAAGCAACTCCGGGATGCTGGCTTTCTAGCCAGGGTTGCAAAGAAAAAGCCATATCTCAGACTGGCCAATAAAAAATAAAAAATTAAGATGGGCAAAAGAACACAGACAGAGGTACAGAGGAACTCTGCCTAGAAGGCCAGCATCCAGGAGTCGCCTCTTCACTGTTGACGTTGAGACTGGTGTTTTGCGGGTGCTATTTAATGAAGCTGCCAGTTGAGGACTTGTGATGTGTCTGTTTCTCAAACTAGACACTCTAATGTACTTGTCCTCTTGCTCTGTTGTGCACCGGCGCCTCCCGCTCCTCTTTCTATTCTGGTTAGAGCCAGTTTGCATTGTTCTGTGAAGGGAGAGGTACACAGCATTGTACTATATCTTCAGTTTCTTGGCAATTTCTCGCATGGAATAGCCTTCATTTCTCAGAAGAAGAGTAGACTGACGAGTTTCAAAAGAAAGTCTTTGTTTCTGGCAATTTTGAGCCTGTAATCGAATCCACAAATGCTGATGCTCCAGATAATCAACTAGTCTAAAGAAGGCCAGTTTTATTGTTTCTTTAATCAGAACAGTGTGCTAACAATTGCAAAGGGGTTTTCTAATGATCAATTAGCCTTTTAAAACAATACACTTGGATTAGCTAACACAACGTGCCATTGGAACACAGGAGTAATGGTTGCTGATAATGGTCTGTCTATGTAGATATTGCATTTTTTTTGTGGTGTACTCCTCAAAGCCATCGGAAGAATCTCAAAACATATTTCAGTCTGTGATAGCAAAACAGTCCTGTAGCTTAGCATCGGCTTCATCTGACAACTTCCTTATTGACCGAGTCACCGGTGCTTCCTGCTTTAGTTTTCCCAGGAGGATAGAATTATGATCAGATTTGCCAAATGGAGGGCGAGGGGAGAGCTTTGTACGCATCTCTGTGTGGAGTAAAGGTGGTCTAGAGTTTTTTTCCTCCTCTGGTTGCAAATTTAACATGCTGTTAGAAATTAGTTAAAAAGGATGAGTTTCCGGGCATTAAACTTCACGCCACTAGGAGCACCGCCTCTGGATGAGCGTTTTCCTGTTTGCTTATGGCCATATACAGCTCATTGAGTGCAGTCTAAGTGCCAGCATCGGCTTGTGGTGGTATGTACAGTCGTGGCCAAAGGTTTTGAGAATGACACAAATATACATTTTGCTGCTGGAGCGCGTGCTACGGGTGGGTGTTGCCATCGTGACCAGTGAACTGAGATAAGGCAGAGCATTACCTAGCATGGACTTGTAGATGACCTGGAGCCAGTGGGTCTGGCGACGAATATGTAGTGAGGGCCAGCCGACTAGAGCATACAGGTCGCAGTGGTGGGTGGTATAAGGTGCTTTAGTAACAAAACGGATGGCACTGTGATAAACTGCATCCAGTTTGCTGAGTAGACTATTGGAAGCTATTTTGTAGATGACATCGCCGAAGTCGAGGATCGGTAGGATAGTCAGTTTTACTAGGGTAAGTTTAGCGGCGTGAGTGAAGGAGGCTTTGTTTGCGAAATAGAAAGCCGATTCTAGATTTGATTTTGGATTGGAGATGTTTGATATGAGTCTGGAAGGAGAGTTTACAGTCTAGCCAGATACCTAGGTACTTATAGATGTCCACATATTCTAGGTCGGAACCATCCAGGGTGGTGATGCTAGTCGGGCGTGCGGGTGCAGGCAGCAAACGGTTGAAAAGCATGCATTTGGTTTTACTAGCGTTTAAGAGCAGTTGGAGGCCACGGAAGGAGTGTTGTATGGCATTGAAGCTCGTTTGGAGGTTAGATAGCACAGTGTCCAAGGAAAGGCCATAAGTATATAGAATGGTGTCGTCTGTGTAGAGGTGGATCAGGGAATCGCCCGCAGCAAGAGCAACATCATTGATATATACAGAGAAAAGAGTCGACCCGAGAATTGAACCCTGTGGCACCCCCATAGAGACTACCAGAGGACCGGACAACATGCCCTCCGATTTGACACACTGAACTCTGCCTGCAAAGTAGTTGGTGAACCAGGCAAGGCAGTCATAGGAAAAACCGAGGCTACTGAATCTGCCGATAAGAATATGGTGATTGACAGAGTCGAAAGCCTTGGCCAGGTCGATGAAGACGGCTGCACAGTACTGTCTTTTATCGATGGTCGGTTATGATATCGTTTAGTACCTTGAGCGTGACTGAGGTGCACCCGTGACCGGCTCGGAAACCAGATTGCACAGTGGAGAAGCCACGGTGGGATTCAAGATGGTCAGTGATCTGTTTGTTGACTTGGCTTTTGAAGACCTTAGATAGACAGGGCAGGATGGATGTAAGTCTGTAACAGTTTGGGTCCAGGGTGTCTCCCCCTTTGAAGAGGGGGATGACCGCGGCAGCTTTCCAATCCTTGGGGATCTCAGACGATATGAAAGAGAGGTTGAACAGGTTGGTAATAGGGGCTGCGACAATGGCGGCGGATAGTTTCAGAAATAGAGGGTCCAGATTGTCAAGGCCTGCTGATTTGTACGGGTCCAGGTTTTGCAGCTCTTTCAGAACATCTGCTATCTGGATTTGGGTAAAGGAGAAGCTGGGGAGGCTTGGGCGAGTAGCTGCGGGGGGGGGGCTGTTGGCCGAGGTTGGAGTAGCCAGGAGGAAGGCATGGCCAGCCGTTGAGAAATGCTTGTTGAAGTTTTCGATTATCATGGATTTATCGGTGGTGACCGTGTTACCTAGCCTCAGTGCAGTGCGCAGCTGGGAGGAGGTGCTCTTGTTCTCCATGGACTTTGCAGTGTCCCAGAACTTTTTGCAGTTAGAGCTACAGGATGCAAATACCTGCTTGAAAAAGCTGGCGTTTGCTTTCCTGACTGACTGCGTGTATTGGTTCCTGACTTTCCTGAACAGTTGCATATCGCGGGAACTATTCGATGCTATTGCAGTCTGCCACAGGATGTTTTTGTGCGGGTCGAGGGCAGTCAGGTCTGGAGTGAACCAGGGGCTATATCTGTTCTTAGTTCTGCATTTTTTGAACGGAGCATGGAGTGTTGACCCTTCATTTTCAAGACCTCTGCAATCCGCCCTGGCATGCTGTCAATTAACGTCTGGGCTAATTCCTGACTGATGGCAGCCCATTCCTGCATAATCAATGCTTGGAGTTTGTCAGAATATGTGGGTTTTTGTTTGTCCACCTGCCTCTTGAGGATTGACTACAAGTTCTCAATGCAATTAAGGCCTGGGGAGTTTCCTGGCCATGGACCCAAAATATCAATGTTTTGTTCCCCGAGCCACTTAGTTATCACTTTTGCCTTATGGCAAGGTGCACCATCATTCATCACCAAACTGTTCCTGGATGGTTGGGAGAAGTGGCTCTTGAAGGATGTGTTGGTACCATTCTTTATTCATGGCTGTGTTCTTAGGCAAAATTGCGAGTGAGCCCACTCCCTTGGCTAAGAAGCAACCCCACACATGAATGGTCTCAGGATGCTTTACTGTTGGCATGACACAGGACTGATGGTAGCACTCACCTTGTCTTCTCCGGGCAAGCTTTTTCCGGATGCCCCAAACAATCAGAAAGGGGATTCATCAGAGAAAATTACTTTACTCCAGTCCTCAGCAGTCCAATCCCTGTACCTTTTGCAGAATATCAGTCTGTCCCTGATGTTTTTCCTGGAGAGAAGTGGCTTCTTTGATTCCCTTTTTGACACCAGGCCATCCTCCAAAAGTCTTCGCCTCACTGTGCATGCAGATCCACTCACACCAGCCTGCTGCCAGTCCTGAGCAAGCTCTGTACTGGTGGTGCCTCAATCCCGCAGCTGAATGAACTTTAGGAGACGGTCCTGGCACTTGCTGGACTGAAGCATTCTTCTTCACAACAATTGAACCGCTCTCCTTGAAGTTCTTGATGATCCGATAAATGGTTGATTTAGGTGCAATCTTACTGTCAGCATTATCCTTGCCTGTGAAGCCCTTTTTGTGCAAAGCAATGATGACGGCACGTGTTTCCTTGCAGGTAACCATGATTGACAGAGGAAAAACAATGATTCCAAGTACCAGCCTCCTTTGAAGCTTCCAGGATGTTATTCGAACTCAATCAGCATGACAGAGTGATCTCCAGCCTTGTCCTCGTCAACACTCACACCTGTGATAGCGAGAGAATCACTGACATGATGTCATCTGGTTCCTTTGTGGCAGGGCTGAAATGCAGTGGAAATGTTTTGTTGGGGATTCAGTTAATTTGCATGGCAAAGAGGGACTTTGCAATTAATTGCAATTCATCTGATCACTCTTCATAACATTATGGAGTATATGCAAATTGCCATCATACAAACTGAGGCAGCAGACTTTGTGAAAATTAATATGTGTGTCATTCTCAAAACTGTTGGCCACGACTGATGACAGCTACGAAAAGTACAGATGACAACTCTCTTGGTAATTAGTGTGGTCTACAGCTTGTCTTGAGATACTCTACCTCAGGCGAGAAAAACCTTGAGACTTCCTTAGATTTCGTGCACCAGCTGTTCTTTACAAATATACATAGACTGCCACCCCTCGTCTTACCAGAGGCCGCTGTCCTATCCTGCCAAAAAAGCTTAAAACCCGCCAGCTATATGTTATTCATGTCGTCATGACGACTCGGTGAAACATAAGAAATTACAGTTTTTCAATGTCCCTTTGGTAGGATATACGTGATCATAGTTTGTCTATTTTATTATCGATTATCGATTGTACGTACATTGGCTAATAAGACCGATGGTAAAGGTAGATTATCCTCTCGGCGACGGATACTAACAAGGCACCCGGATCTTCATCCACGATACCTCCGTCTCTTTCTCCTGTGAATTACAGGGATGAGGGCCTTGTCGGGCATCTGAAGTAAATCCTTCCCATCCAACTTGTTGAAGAAAAAGTATTCCTCCAGCATGGGCTGAGTAGTCGCTGTCCTGATATTTAGAAGCTCTTTTTGGTCATAAGACACAGTGGCAGAAACATTATCTACAAAATAAGCAAAGAAAGCATACACAATAGCACAATTGGTTACGGGATTGTAAAATGGCAGCCATCTCCTTTGGCACCATTGTTATTATTCACTACATAGAACCATTAGTCCCAAAAACATATCAAAAGCAAATTTGTTCTTAAGTGTCTTTCCTATATATTCGAGAGATGTTTTATTTTATGTATTTAACCCCATATTTTTGTCATTAAACAGTCTCCATTCATTATATACTGTACTTCCATTATATACTGTACTACTTGTGAGGCCTTTTGCATCCTAGATCAAAACAAACAACATGTACATGTTTGTGAGAGTCTCACCTTTGCACAGAGGGGTTATATTAATTTGTAGCCCTAATGGTTCGGACGCTACATACAGAAGTTGGCAGATCGGCTCTACCGACCTCAGACGAGTCCACTGACACTTGGAGGTTGTAGAGCAAAATGGAGAACACCATCGTTTTCTTGAGAGTCTCATAGTTTGTAGGCCAAACCGTTCGCTACAGGCGATTTTGTGAGAAGACCAATTTTCGGGATGTCTCATGGTCTGACATACACTGCTCTAGCTCTGTCATCTTTCACCGCCGATGTGAAAGTGCGACATAGGCAGATGCGGTGGACTGAGATGCATCCAATGCAAAAAAACATCTCTCGCTTAAATTGGCAGAATTTAATGCAGATTTTTTTTATGCTAATTCGATTTTGGTGCGGGCACAGACACGACCTTTGGGGGTTTTAATTTTCACTTGTTAAAACAACAAGATTTTTTGTGCATATGCTGTTTGTAAGTTGCTCGTAAATAAAATAAACATTTAAAAAGTAATATGATTACTATTCTGACACGTATATTTAGGTGGTACATTTTATGTTTTCAATATGTCACAAACTGTTTATTGATTTGGACACGTCAAAACTGTGTTTTGACATTGGGCTATTTATCAAAAGTTATTGTCAACATGAAGCAGCGACAGCATCATTTTCAACTTATGTTTTAGGAATATAAATGGACTTCTCAACATTCCTTTCCCTTAGTATTCTACTTAATTAGGTAAAAACTGCTGAATGAGTGCAAAAACATTTGATTTATTTATTTTGATGATCTATCAGAAATCATGAAAACGGGTTTGACGTGCCTATAATAAGGCACATCTAATCAAAATCAAATCACATTTTATTGGTCACATACACATATATAGCAGATGTTATTGCTGGTGTGGCGAAATGCCTGTGTTCCGAACTCCAACAGTGCCGTAATATCCAACAGCGCAGTAATATCCAACAGCGCAGTAGTATCTAAAAACAATTAATCATAATACACACAAATCTTAAAGTAAAATAATACAATTAAGACATATATTAAAATCGAGCTATGTCGTGGTGGCATTGACTAAAAATACAGTAGAATAGAATACAGTATAAACATATGAGATGAGTAAAGCAGTATGTAAGCATTTTTAAAGTGACTAGTGTTCCATTATTAAAGTGGCCAGTGATTCCAAGTCTATGTATATAGGGCAGCAACCTCTAAGGTGCAGGATTGAGTAAATGGGTGGAAGCCGGCTAGTGATGGACATTTAACAGTCCGATGGCCTTGAGATAGAAGCTGTTTTTCAGTCTCTCGATCCCAGCTTTGATGCACCTGTACTGTCCTCGCCTTCTGGATGATAGAGGGGTGAACAGGCCGTGGCTCACGTGGTTGATGTCTTTGATTATCGTTTTGGCCTTCCTGTGACATCAGGTTCTGTATGTGTCCTGGAGGGCAGGTAGTTTGCCCCTGGTGATGCATTGGGCAGACCGCACCACCCTCTGGAGAGCCCTGCGGTTGTGGGTGGTGCAGTTGCCATACCAGGCGGTGATACAGCCGCCCGACAGGATGCTCTCATTGTGCAAATGTAAAAGTTTGTGAGGGATTTAGGGGCCAAGCCAAATCTCTTCAGCCTCCTGAGGTTTAAGAGGCGCTGTTGCGCCTTTTTCACCACACAGTCTGTGTGGGTCAACCATTTCAGAACGTTAGTGGTGTGTACGCCGAGGAACTTGAAGCTTTCCACCTTCTCCACTGCTGTCCCGTCAATGTGGATAGGGGCGTGCTCCCACTGCTGTTTCCTCAAGACCACGATCAGCTCCTTTGTTATGACGTTGAGTGAAAGGTTATTTTCCTGGCACCACTCTCCCAGTATATTTAACAATAACAAACAAGATAAACATTTCTCATCTGCTATAGTAATACAGTGACTAAAAAAACGAGATAGAAATGGCTATAACGTAGCTAGCTAGCTAGCTAGTCAGCTGACAGGCAAAATGTGGCTAACAGTAACTTAATTTCTTAGCTAGCATCAAAACAAGTACATAAAATGCTGCACAATGACAAAAAGATGACTAAAACAATGACAACATCGTCAGGAAAATATAAGGAAACAAATACTGTACTCACAGTTGTTGTATTCTCGCACAGTGAGGGATAAAACAGTTTGAATAATAATGTTAGAAGACCAGGGATTCTATGCACAGCCACAGGCAGCGAGCTGGACTTGGTAGTTAATTAACATTGCACGCCTGCGCTAGCTGACCTCTTAAAGGGTCAGGTTTTTCTTAAAGGAGAATAAAACAGAAATGAATAGACCTGTTGTTTCTGATGAATGAAAATGTTGTAATTAATGTTGTATTGTACTGGAACTTATGACAACAAACTATAATTTATTCATTTCAATTAAGACAAAAGTTCTAATAGGATTCTGATTGGGTGACAAAATCCTACAAGACCTATAGGATCCAATCGGATTACATTTGATTTCCAAAAGGGAAAAAAAGTAGTCAAATAGGATTCCAATAGGATTCTGATAATTATACAACATCCTATAGGATTGCGAGAATCCTCTGGGTCCAATAGGATTCTGAAAAAGGTGACAATTTCCTATAGGACTGTGAGAATCCTATAGGATAACTTTTTATTTCCAATGGGAAAAACGTAGTCCAATATGATTCTGTTAGAGGTGTCACAAAATCTAGGATATAAATCTAGGATTGTGATAATCCCATAGAATTCTATTGGAAAATAATGTATTCTATATGATATTTTGACTAGGGCAATAGCTAAAGAATCACATTCAAATCAAATTGTATTTGTGGCATGCGCCAAATACAACAAGTGTAGACCTTACCGTGAAATGCTTACTTACAAGCCTCTAACGAACAATGCAGTTTTAAGAAATTTGAGATAAGAAAATATTTATTAAATAAACTAAAGTAAAAAATGATAAATAAAAAAAGTAATAACAAAATAACAATAATGGGGCTGTATACAGGGGTTACCGGTACAGAGTCAATGTGCGGGGGTACAGGTTAGTCGAGGTAATATGTACATGTAGGTAGGGGTAAAGTGACTATAAATAGATAATAAACAGCAAATAGCAGCAGTGTAAAAATAAAAGGGGGCGGGAGTCAATGTAAATAGTCCGGGTGGCCATTTGAATGTTCAGCAGTCTTGTGGGTATAAGCTGTTAAGGATCCTTTTGGACCTAGACTTGGCGCTCCAGTACCGCTTGCCGTGCGGTAGCAGAGAGGACAGTCTATGACACGGGTGACTGGAGTCTTTGACAATTTTTTGGGCCTTCCCCTGATCGCCTAGTCCTGGATGGCAGGAAGCTTGGCCCCAGTGATGTACCGGGCTGTACGCACTACCCTCTGTGGCACCTTACAGTCAGATGCGGAGCAGTTGCCATACAAGGCGGTGATGCAACCGGTAAGGATGCTCTTGATGGTGCAGCTGTAGAACATCTTGAGGATCTGGGGACCCATAACAAATCTTCATAGTCTCCTGAGGGGGAAGAGGCATTGACGTGCCCTCTACACAACTTCCTTGGTTTGGTTGCACCATGTTAGTTTGTTGGTGATGTGGACACCAAGAAACTTGAAATTCTCGAACTGCTCCACTACAGCCCTGTCGATGTGAATGGGGGTGTGTTCGCCCTTCCTTTTCCTGTAGTCCACGATCATGTCTTTTTTGTCTTGCTCACGTTGAGGGAGAGGTTGTTGTCCTGCCACCACACTGCCAGGTATATGACCTCTCCCTATAGGCTGTCTCATTGTTGTCGGTGATCAGGCCTAACACTGTTGTGTTGTCAGCAAACTTAATGATTGTGTTGTAGTCGTGCTTGGCCACGCAGTCCTGGGTGAACAGGGAGTACAGGAAGGGACTAAGCACGCACCCCTGAGGGGCCCCTGTGTTGTGGATCAGTGTGGCAGATGTGTTGTTGCCTCCCCTTACCACCTGGGGGCGGTCTGTCAGGAAGTCCATGGTCCAGTTGCAGAGGGAGGTGTTTAGTCCCAGGGTCCTTAGCTAGGGAAAGAGCTTTGAGAGCACTATGGTGTTGAACGCTTAGCTGTAGTCAATGAACAGCATTCTCACATAGGTGTTCCTATTGTCCAGGTGGGAAAGGGCAGCGTGGAGTGCGATTGAATCATCTGTGGATCTGTAGGGGCGGTATGCGAATTAGAGTGGGTCTAGAGTTTCTGGGATACTGGTGTTGATGTGAGCAATGACCAGCCTTTTAAAGCGCTTCATGGCTACCGGCCTGAGTGCTACAGGGCTGTAGTCATTTAGGCAAGTTACCTTCACTTTTTTGGGAACAGCGACTATGGTGGTCTGCTTGAAACATGTACAGTTGAAGTCGGAAGTTTACATACACCTTAGCCAAATACATTTAAACTCAGTTTTTCACAATTCCTGACATTTAATCATAGTAAAAATTGCCTGCCTTATATCAGTTAGGATCACCCCTTTATTTTCAGAATGTGAAATGTCAGAATAATAGTAGAGATAATGATTTATTTCAGATTTTATTTCTTTCATCACAATCCCAGTGGGTCAGAAGTTAACATACATTCAATTAGTATTTGGTATCATTGCCTTTAAAATGGATTAAACGTGTCAGGTGGCCTTTCACAAGCTTCCCACAATAAGTTGGGTGAATTTCTTTTGTGCACGCTATTTCAGTTCTGCCCACAAATGTTATATTGGATAGAGGTCCAGGCTTTGTGATGGCCCCTCCAATACCTTGACTTTGTTGTCCTTAAGCCATTTTGCCACAACTTTGGTAGTATGCTTGGGGTCATTGTCCGTTTAGAAGACCCATTTGTGACCAAGCTTTAACTTCCTGAATGATGTCTTGAGATGTTGCTTCAATATATCCACCTAAATTTCCTACCTCATGATGCCATCTATTTTGTGAAGTGCACCAGTCCCTCCTGCAGCAAAGCACCCTCACAACATGATGCTGCCACACCGTGCTTCACGGTTGGGATGGTGTTCTTCGGCTTGCAAACTTTTCCTCCAAACATAACGATGGTCATTATGGCCAAACAGTTCTATTTTTGTTTCATCAGACCAGAGGACATTTCTCCAAAAAGTATGATCTCTGTCCCCATGTGCAGTTGCAAACTGCAGTCTGGCTTTTTTATGGCGGTTTTGGAGCAGTGGCTTCTTCCTTGCTGAGCGGCCTTTCAGGTTATGTCGATATAGGACTTGTTTTACTGTGGATATAGATACTTTTGTACCCGTTTCCTCCAGCATCTTCACAAGGTCCTTTGCTGTTGTTCTGGGATTGAATTGCACTTTTCGCACCAAAGTACTTTCATCTCTAGGAGACAGAATATGTCTCCTTCCTGAGCGATATGACAGCTGCGTGGTCCCATGGTGTTTATACTTGCGTACTATTGTTTGTACAGATGAACATGGTACCTTCAGGCATTTGGAAATTGCTCCCACTTGTGGAGGTCTACAATTGTTTTCTGATGTCTTGGCTGATTTATTTTGATTTTCCCATGATGTCAAGCAAAGAGGCACTGAGTTTGAAGGTAGGCCTTGAAATACATCCACAGGTACACCTCCAATTGACTCAAATGATGTCAATTAGCCTATCAGAAGCTTCTAAAGCTATGACATAATTTCGGGAATTTTCCAAGCTGGTTAAAGGCACAGTCAAGTTAGTGTATGTAAACTTCGGACCCACTGGAATTGTGATACATTGAATTATAAGTGAACTAATCTGTCTGTAAACAATTGCTGAAAAAATGACTTGTGTAATGCACAAAGTACATGTCCTAACCGGCTTGCCAAAACTATAGTTTGTTAACAAGAAATTTGTGGAGTCGTTTTAATGACTCCAACCTAAGTGTATGTATGTAAACTTCCGACTTCAACTGTAGGTATTACAGACTCGGTCAGGGAGAGGTTGAAAATGTAAGTGAAGACACGTGCCAGTTGGTCCACGATGTTGTAAGTACAAGTCCTGTTAATCCGTCTGGCCCTGCGGCCTTGTGAATGTTGACCTGTTTAAAGGTCTTGCTCACATCGGTTACGGAGAGTGTGATCACAGTCACCCAGAACAGCTGGTGCTCTCATGCATGCTTCAGTGTTGCTTTCCTCAAAGCAAGCATAAAAGGCATTTAGCCCATCTGGTAGGCTCGCGTCACTAGGCAGGTCACGGCTGGGTTTCCCTTTTTAGTCCATAATATTGAATCTTAATCCTGTATTGACACTTTGTCTGTTTGATAGTTGGTCTGAGGGCATAGCAGGATTTATATAAGCGTCCGGATTAGTGTCCCTGCAGCTCTACCCTTTAGCTCGTTGCGGATGTTGCCTGTAATCCATAGCTTCTGGTTGGGATATTTACGTACAGTCACTGTGGGGACGACGTCGTCGATGCACTTATTGCTGAAGCCGGTGACTGAGGTGGTATACTCCTCAATGCCATTGGATGAATTCTTAAACATATTCCCGTCTGTGCTAGCAAAACAGTCCTGTAGCATAGCATCCGTGTCATCTGACCACTTCCATATTGAGCGAGTCACTGCTACTTCCTGGTTTAGTTTTGCTTGTAAGCAGGAATCAGAAGGATCGGATTTTGGTCAGATTTTCCAAATGGTGGGCGAGGGAGTGCTTTGTATGCGTCTCTGTGTGTGGAGTAAAGGTGGTCTAGAGTTTTTTTCCTCTGGCTGCATTTGACATGCTGGTAGAAATGAGGTAGCTTCTGGGTGAGCATTTTCTTGTTTGCTTATGGCCTTATACAGCTAGTTGAGTGTGGTCTTAGTGCCAGCGTCGGTTTGTGTTGGTCAATGGATGGCTAAGAAATACATATATATATATAAACTCTTGGTAGATAGTGTGGTCTACAGCTTATCATGAGGTACTCTACCTCAGCCGAGCAATACCTCGAGACAACCTTAATATTAGACATTGCGCACCAGCTGTTATTGACAAATAGACATACCCCCACCCCTCGTCTTACGTAGCTGTTCTGTCCTGCCGATGCACAGAAAACCCAGCCAACTGCATATCATCCGTGTTGTCGTTCAGCCACGACTGGGTGAAAACATAAGATAATATACTTTTCAATGTCCCTTTGGTAGAATAGTTTCGAACAGAGCTCATCCAGTTTATTCTCCAGTGATTGCACGTAAGCCAATAGAACGGATGGTAGAGACAGGTCACCCACTCGCCAATGAATTCTCACAAGGCACCCTGATCTCTGCCCCCTCTATTTCCTTTTTTTCTTTATGTGAATGGCAGGGATTTGGGCCTCGTCTGGGAGCAACATTATATCCTTTGCGTCAGGCTCATTAAATAAATAATCTTTGTCTATTTTCGGTCATAAGAGACAGTAGCATCAACATTATGTATAAAATAAGTTACAAACAATGCAAAATCCCCCACAAAATAGCACAATTGGTTAGGAGGCCGTAAAATGGAAGCCATCCCCTCCGGTGTCATTCTTTAATGAGAAAATGATGTACACCCTTGATTACTGTTCACTGTCAATGGTCCACATTCAGTGCTAACAAAAGCAGTGTTTTCCTGATCTACTATTGTTCTCCTTTTCAGAGGTTGCAAAAATAGCTCTGCTGTATTTGTTTCACAGGGTGTGAAACCTGGGACCATCGACAAGATGGTTATATCCAAATTGCATGGCAGAAGGAGTGAGGTAAGCTATGAAGTTACTTTATTTTATTGTTTAAGATCTCATAATTTCTGTCTACATTCCTTCTGTGTATCTATGTTGTATTCTACAGAAGCACACTCTGCAAAGGAATGGTTGGACTTTTGCCAGATCTCTCTGTGCTGAAGGTAGAAGAGACCTACATGGATTTCCACTTGTAATCACCATTGGCATGACTGTCGACAGGACTCTAGTGTGACTCTGCTTCCGGGTTTGTGTAGAAGGAGAGGGTCCTATCTTACCAGCAGCTGAAGCTTACTATTAAGCACATCAAACTCCACCAAGATGCTCCACCAAATCCATCCCTACCTCAAGACCCGGAGGTCACAGGGGTGACCAGAGAGAAGGCAGACTCCTATTACTTCAAAGTCTGCATGCAGAAGTACTTGTCTGTGAAGCCACAGCACTAAACCTGTTTCAGCCCTAGTCAAAAGATCCTTTAGGATTACATTTAAAAAAAAAATCCTATTAGAATCCAATACAAAATCCTATCTGATTTTGGAATCTGTCCTATAATACACTTGGTCAAAAAATCTGATAGTGTTTTTCTATTGGATTCTTGTATTGAAATCCTATAGGATCCAATAAGATAAAATCCTATCCACCTCATTTTCTAACATTGCTTTGGGCACAGCCAAACAACGGAAGTGATGGATTTGACTTCCGCTTTACTGACCTACTATAGCGCGCCAATGGCAAACTTGCTCGAGTAAATTATTTGAAGGAGTTAATTTATAGAGTACAAAAGTCAAGTAAACAAGTGCAAGTATAATTTTCTATGTATTTACATTTTTAGTTGTGTCATGTAAGCGTTAAGGGCCATCCACCAATCCAATAACTATAATGATAAACTATAGGCTACATAACTAGAAAACGTTGGTGAGCATCCACACTAGAGGATGGTTTATCGTTCTACAGTCTTGAACCTGTCAATCAACTGAAAAACGAGGCCTACTGCAAGCTGACAATTATTAAGATGGTAACAAGACCATTCATGAGGTCTCTAACGTGCAGATAATGATTCAGACCATTGTTTTCAGGGTGTGTTCATTATCATAGTATCAACTGCAAATAATACATATATGTACATGTATGCCTAATAAAAAATAATATATTCACTTAAATGTAGCAATTCACGTGCCTACAACAGCCAAAACACACAGGCGGTGATCCATACAGTGAAGCCCCACTCAGTGAACTTTACTAAGGGCCCTCTTTACCTGGAAGAGAGCTGGGTTCCCACTCTCCTTGACACCGGTGTGAAAGTGTCTTTGCTAAATGCAACAACATACAACCAGTTCTTCCAGCACGTACCGCTGCAGGGTGCAAAGATTATGGGCCTGGACCTTTTTGTCAGTCTTGGATTCTCTCTACAGGACAACAGTGGGGCCAAGATACTACATGTGTCTTCTCCATGGCATCAACAGTATCCTGAGCTGTTTGTGCAGTGGTTTGGGGTGCCTGACTGCATTCACACACAAACTGCTGTTTGACTCCAAGATTCCTCCTGTAATTCAACCGCTGCGTCATATTCCCCTGGCCCTCCGCAATGACGTCGTGGAGGATCTCCAATGTCTCTTGGCTGAGGATCTAGTCAGTTGGTGCATCTTGTCTACTCTCCTCTACATAACATGGTGTCCCTGCAGAAAGTTGAGGACGTATCGAACCTGGAACCATCATTTAGCACACTCATGGAGTACTTCAGGAACCAATGGCCTTCCCGTGTCCCATCATAACTGGAGTCATTCTCACGTGTGAAAAACAAACTGTCATACTGGGGTGATGCCTGCATCGCATGGGGCCATTGTGCAGTCATCCCTTCAGCCCTCAGGGGTCATGTAAAGGAGATGGCGCTTGAAGGTCATCTCGGGATTGTCAAACTGAAACAGAGGGGTTGTGATATGGTGTGGTGGCTAATACTAATATGAGCGACCAATGGCAAAAAACAGGAAATAGTTCGCCGAAAGCAGATCGCCATGACATTTATTGGGCATCCGAGTAGCGCAGCAATCTAAGGCACTGCATCCCAGTGCTTGAGGCGTCACTACAGACACCCTGGTTCGAATCCAGGCTGTATCACAACCGGCCGTGATTGGGAGTCCCATAGGGCGGCGCACAATTGGCCCAGCGTCGGCCGGGTTTGGCTGGTGTAGGCCGTCATTGTAAATAAGAATTTGTTCTTAACTGACTTGCCTAGTTAAATAAAGGTTAAATTAAAAACACACCCTTTCCCCCTATCCCCGCCTCCACGTCAAAAGAGTACCAAGACTCGGTGGAAAGAAAAGATGACTTGAAGGAGCGAAAAAATAAAAAATGTCCTCAAGGACAAGAACCGAGATTAAAAACCAAAGAAAGTTCCAGATTGGATGCAAACATAAACTTAGGGCTTTCATTTGAATTCTATGTTTTTTCATACAATTCTATATTTTAATTTTTTTTAAATTTTCAGTTTCTATGTGCATTACTTCACATTTGCATACAATAAAAAATATACAGGGCTTGCAAACTATCACAGATATCACACTATCACAGACAGACAGATACAAAGAGAAACCTAGCCGCAAGCTGCCCAGTGAAGCAAGCATTCCATGCTCGCTTCGAGGCAAGCAACACTGAACCATGCATGAGAGAACCAGCTGTTCCAGAATCTGCTGTGTGATCTCTCTCTCTCTCTGTAGCCAACATGTTTCAAGCAGACCACCATAGTCCCTGTGCCCAAGAAAGCCTATCGCCCCTTGGCACTCACGTATGTAGCCATGAAATGCTTTGAAAAGCTGGTCCTGGCTCACATCAACACCATCATCCCAATCACCCTGGACCCACTCCAATTCGCATACCGCCCCAACAGATCATGCAATCTTTATTGCATTTCACACTTCCCTCTCCCACCTGGACAAGAGGAACACCTAGATGAGAATGCTGTTCATTGACTGTGTTCAACACCCTACTGCCCTCCAAGCTCATCACTAAGCTCAGGACACTGGGACTGAACACCTTCATCTGCAGGTGGATCCTGGACTTCCTGACGGGCTGCCCTAGGTGGTGAGAGTAGGCAGTGCTTCTTCCTCCTCAGGAGGCTGAAAATATTTGGCATGGGCTTCTCAAATCTTCAAACGTTCTACAGCTGCACTATTGAGAGCATCTTGACTGGCTGCATCACCGCTTGGTGTGGCAACTGCTTGGGATCTGACCGCAAGGCGCTACAGAAGGTACATCACTAGCCCAGTACATCACTGGGGCCAAGTTCCCTGCCATCCAGGACCTCTATACCAGGCGGTGTCAGAGGAAGGTCCTAAATATTGCCACAGACTCCAGCCACAGAAGACATAGAATGTTCTCTCTGCTACCGCATGGCAAGAGGTACCGATGTAGAAAGTCTGAACAGCTTCTACCCTCAAGCCATAAGACGGCTATATAGTTAGTTAAATAGTTAACCAGTAGCTACCCGGACCATCTGCATTGATCGTGTTGACAAGCTGAAGGTACCGAGCTGTCTGTTTAAAATACCAGCACACAGCACAACATACCCCACAAGACTTGCCACCAGAGGTCCCTTCACAGTCCCCAAGTCCAGAACAGACTATGGGAGGCACACAGTACTACATAGAGCCACGACTACATGGAAGTCTATTCCACATCAGGTAAGTGATGCAAGCAGTAGAATCAGATTTAAAAAGCAGGTAAAAATACACCTTATGGAACAGCAGGGACTGTGAAGTAACACAAACATAGGCACAGACACATGCCTACACACACGATAACATACGCACTATACACACACGTACACATGGATTTTGTGTTGTAGATATGTGGTAGTGGAGTATGGACCTGTAATGAATGTATTGTAATGTTTTTAAAATTGTATAACTGCCTTAATTCTGCCGGACCCCAGGAAGAGTAGCTGCTGCCTTGACAGCAGCTAATGAGGATCAATAATAAAAATACAAAACACTATATGGACAAACGTGCGTGGACATCCCTTCAAATTAGTGGATTTGGTTACTTCAGCCACACCCGTTGCTGACAGGTGTATAAAATTGAGCACACAGCCATACAATCTTCGTAGACAAACATTGGCACTGTCATAGGATGCCACCTTGCCAACAAGTCAGTTAGTCAAATTTCTGTCCTGCTAGAGCTACCCCTGTCAACTGTAAGTGCTGTAATTTTGAAATGAAAACTTCTAGGAGCAACAACGGCGCCGCAAAGTGATAGACCACACAAGCTCACAGAACGGGAGCGACGAGTGCTGAAGTGGGTAGCTCGTAAAAATTGTCTGTCCTTGGTTGCAACAATCACTACCAAGTTCCAAACTGCCTCTGGAAGCAACGTCAGCACAATAACTGTTTATCGGGAGCTTCATGAAAACGGGTTTCCATGGACAAGCAGCCACACACAAGCCTAAGATCATCATGTGCAATGCCAAGCTTTGGCTGGAGTGGTGTGAAGCTCGCCGCCATTGGAGTCTGGAGCAGTGGAAACGCGTTCTCTGGAGTGATGAATCGAACTTCACCATCTGACAGTCCGACAGATGAATCTGGGTTTGGCAGATGCCAGGAGAATGCTACCTGCCCGAATGCATAGTGCCAACGGTAAAGATTGGTGGAGGAGGTATAATGGTCTGGGGCTGTTTTCATGGTTCATGGTTTTTCATGGTTCAGGCCCCTTAGTTCCAGTCACAGGAGGCTGCTGAGGAGAGGATGGCTCATAACAATGGCTGGAATGGAATGGTATCAAACACATGATTTCCATGTGTCCAATACCATTCAATTTTTTCCATTCAAGCAATTATTATGAGCCCGTCCTCCCCAATTAAGGTGCCACCAGCCTCCGGTTGTTCCAGTAAAGGGAAATCTTAACGCTACAGCATACAATGACATTCTGGACGATTCTGTGCTTCCAACTTTGTGGCAACAGTTTGGGGAAGCCCTTTCCTGTTTCAGCATGACAATGGCCCCGTGCACAATGTGAGGTCCATACAGAAATGGTTTGTCGTTATCAGTGTGAAAGAACTTGACTGGTCTGCACAGAGCCCTGACCTCAACCACATCGAACACCTTTGGGAGGAATTGTAATGCCGACTGCGAGCCAGGCCTAATCGCCCAATATCAGTGCCAGACCGCACTAATGCTCTTGTGGCTGAATGGAAGCAATTCCCCACATCAATGTTCCAACATCTATTGGAAAGCCTTCCCAGAAAAGTGGAGCTTGTTATAGAAACAAAGGGGGGACCAACTCCATATTAATGCTCATGATTTTGGAATGAGACTTTTGGCCATGTAGTGCATCTACCTTAATTACCTCACACCCTTGCACATTGACTCAGTACTGGTACCTCGTGTATAGCCAAGTTACTGTTACTCATTGTGTATTTATTCCTTGTTTTAATATATTTCTGTTATTTATCTTTATGTCTCTCTGCATTGTTGGGAAGGGCCTTAAGTAAGCATTTCACTGTTGGTCTACGCCTGCTGTTTACGAAGCATGTGACAAGTAAAATGTGATGTGATTTGATTTGAGATAAGAACCACTCATGGTGATGAATATGTTGGATTGTTAGTTTTTACATTTCTGGTGAAATTATTGAAATAGAGTATCTTACTAGCTCATTGCAGTATATGTGGTGGGTATCTGTGCCTGACTGTTGTGTATTCAGCAGTACTTTTCCATACTGTATGGCTTCTGTATCCAAAACGAATTCTCAAGAGATTCTGTTCCATTTTCACAGAGCGAGTCAGAGCTACATCTGTTCTGCCATTTTAAACTCCTTGTAGCAACCTCTTCACATTCTTCTCTTTCACTCAACCAACTCCAATATGGAGTGGACAAGAAGGTCGTCTGGAGTCAATTATTGACCAGTTCCAAAATAGAGATGACAAACCCACAGAGGAGAACAGGGGGTGGGAGAGGTCCCTAAACCTTTGCCACAAGCTGGCTTATGTTTAGTCCCTCTTTCCATTTCAACACAGAACCACACACCTTCAGCCTCCTACATCAACCTCAGGGTAACAATAATTCAGTGCTGGCTCATGCCAATCAATACAATCCTTTCACTCTCAATGATGTCTCCTTTAATCTCTGGAGTCCTGTAGTTTGTTTGCAAGCCTTCTTATTATTGCTTTCGATTTGTTTCTGTAATGCATTGTGGATGGCTAGATCAGCTTTCACGTTCAGGGTATGTCTATGGCAACAACAACCCATCTGCTTGAGCACAGGGAGAGCATGTTTTGATTTTGACAATGTCACAGGGTAAGTCAACTTCATAATGCTCCTTTAAAACCTCTTGAACAATAGGGAAACATGTAGATTTCTGCCTAAATAGACATACCCAAACAACATTATTTTTCATGAGATGGCCATAAATAATAACTGGTAATGCTGTATAGTTGTAGAAAGGTATGGAACTCACATTGATGATAAAAGTAGTTATACATTGCTGAGGTTTACTCACATTTGAGGACACAAGCTCAAGTACATACTAGAAATACAGTATTATGAAAATATTCAACATAAGTGGGGCAATAGCGCTTGAAATGACTGAAAGGCTTTCTAAATATAGTAACAATAAAATTATACAGTGCCTTGCGAAAGTATTCGGCCCCCTTGAACTTTGCGACCTTTTGCCACATTTCAGGCTTCAAACATAAAGATATAAAACTGTATTTTTTTGTGAAGAATCAACAACAAGTGGGACACAATCATGAAGTGGAACGACATTTATTGGATATTTCAAACTTTTTTAACAAATCAAAAACTGAAAAATTGGGCGTGCAAAATTATTCAGCCCCCTTAAGTTAATACTTTGTAGCGCCACCTTTTGCTGCGATTACAGCTGTAAGTCGCTTGGGGTATGTCTCTATCAGTTTTGCACATCGAGAGACTAAAATTTTGTCCCATTCCTCCTTGCAAAACAGCTCGAGCTCAGTGAGGTTGGATGGAGAGCATTTGTGAACAGCAGTTTTCAGTTCTTTCCACAGATTCTCGATTGGATTCAGGTCTGGACTTTGACTTGGCCATTCTAACACCTGGATATGTTTATTTTTGAACCATTCCATTGTAGATTTTGCTTTATGTTTTGGATTATTGTCTTGTTGGAAGACAAATCTCCGTCGCAGTCTCAGGTCTTTTGCAGACTCCATCAGGTTTTCTTCCAGAATGGTCCTGTATTTGGCTCCATCCATCTCCCCTCAATTTTAACCATCTTCCCTGTCCCTGCTGAAGAAAAGCAGGCCCAAACCATGATGCTGCCACCACCATGTTTGACAGTGGGGATGGTGTGTTCAGCTGTGTTGCTTTTACGCCAAACATAACGTTTTGCATTGTTGCCAAAAAGTTCAATTTTGGTTTCATCTGACCAGAGCACCTTCTTCCACATGTTTGGTGTGTCTCCCAGGTGGCTTGTGGCAAACTTTAAACGACACATTTTATGGATATCTTTAAGAAATGGCTTTCTTCTTGCCACTCTTCCATAAAGGCCAGATTTGTGCAATATACGACTGATTGTTGTCCTATGGACAGAGTCTCCCACCTCAGCTGTAGATCTCTGCAGTTCATCCAGAGTGATCATGGGCCTCTTGGCTGCATCTCTGATCAGTCTTCTCCTTGTATGAGCTGAAAGTTTAGAGGGACGGCCAGGTCTTGGTAGATTTGCAGTGGTCTGATATTCCTTCCATTTCAATATTATCGCTTGCACAGTGCTCCTTGGGATGTTTAAAGCTTGGGAAATCTTTTTGTATCCAAATCCGGCTTTAAACTTCTTCACAACAGTATCTCGGACCTGCCTGGTGTGTTCCTTGTTCTTCATGATGCTCTCTGCGCTTTTAACGGACCTCTGAGACTATCACAGTGCAGGTGCATTTATACGGAGACTTGATTACACACAGGTGGATTGTATTTATCATCATTAGTCATTTAGGTCAACATTGGATCATTCAGAGATCCTCACTGAACTTCTGGAGAGAGTTTGCTGCACTGAAAGTAAAGGGGCTGAGTAATTTTGCACGCCCAATTTTTCAGTTTTTGATTTGTTAAAAAAGTATGAAATATCCAATAAATGTTGTTCCACTTCATGATTGTGTCCCACTTGTTGTTGATTCTTCACAAAAAAATACAGTTTTATATCTTTATGTTTGAAGCCTGAAATGTGGCAAAAGGTCGCAAAGTTCAAGGGGGCCGAATACTTTCGCAAGGCACTGTAAACTACTAACTATAAGATGTCACATTTCTTATAACCGTAAAATAAATATGATCATACAATATTGGCATCATTTCATATAACGGATGACAGAGTTCTCTGCTAAGCATCCACTCAGATGCACAGACACCAAAGCATAGAGTGATTTTGTATGTCTGTGACTAAGAGAAAGTGGTCTCGTTTCAATCCAACTAAATTATTTTGTAATTTTCCTGATTGAGAGCTATAAAATCAATCTGAGAACATCACAGTGAGATGAAACTGCTATTTTTGTATTTGCTACTCTCCCATTTTATATGCGCTATTGCAAGCACAGCTACAAGGTTCACAGGCACAGGAAATCGTTATTTTGTCTGCTTAGGCCAGAAAATGTGAAGTGTTGCTCCCTATGCAAATAGCAGATGTCCTGTGTCTGTGAACCTTCATATGCGCTTGCATTAGCGCATATGAATCGGGGCTATGGAGCCAGATACCTGCCAAAAGGTTGAACGTACATATTGTTAGGATCGTAAGAAAATCCATACGTAAATGGCTAGGATTGTAAGAAAAGCCATGCGTGAAACATGAAAGTGAAATTTAATCTGTGAACATACAAACACCATGTTACGATTATGGACTAGCATTTCTAGGCTTGAACAGTAGCGGTTTGTGGGTAAAATCACTGGGGAAGTTAAGCACCCCCCACCCCAAAAAAAAGCCATACAACAATCGATGTGTTGTGATAATTGCGTTGTTTGCTCTATAACATGTTAATTCATGATACATTGGCCAAGACAGTAAGAAGACATAGTGGCAGAATAAATTCAACCACACATTTTTTTATATCACAAAACTGGATAGCAACCTTGGCCAGTGAAGTCCACAAAGCATATCGCGTGTACAGCAACAGACCTACAGCATGGTCAAGCGAGTCAATGTTTCTGTCATTTTCGGACCACTAAACAACTATTGATTTAGAACCACAGAGAGTTACAGCAAGTCAAAGAAAACAGAAGCTGCCTCCACTATTCCAGCACCATTTTAACATAATCAAATCACCTCTGCTTAGTCTAATACAGTGAAAACTAAAAAGATACCAAAAACTATTTAGTCCAATCAACGTAATCTAAATATGATGTGGCTGTCCATGGTTCTGATTTCTGTGTGTGCGTATGTGTGTGTGCATTTGTGCAAGTAGAAAACATGACTCACCCTACTTGTAGAGAAACGCCAGTGCCATCCTCCTCTCTTTAATGTTGATGAAACGGTCTATCACTCTGGCATACAGTTCACGCTTTTCTTTTTTGTTGTCCTACGCTACCTGCTAGAATGCTTGCTCGCTACCCTAACTTCCATTAGCATTCTACTTCAAGCTACATATTGAACTTCCATCCTCAGGCCAGGGGCACTAAATGTATGAATGAATGGTTAGTTCAGAATCGCCATTATAATCATTGGCCAGTAAGGAGAATTAAGTAAAACCACAAGTCCAAATCACTATCTCCATCCATGGCTAATTTAGGAAAGGGACAATTTTAGCTAGCTGACTAGCTAGCTACTGGAGGACAACAACGCAACAATTAGATTTTTCAGTCAGTGCTGGCGTATGCCAATGAAGTATGCTCTCAATGGGATTGGATAGGAGTGACGCCAAATCCAAGCTGGCTTCCTTTGACAATTTTTTTGTGCACAAGGACCATTCACAGTTGAGCTCGCTCAGTTTAGGTCAATGCTGATTGGCACATTTAAAAAAATAAATTGGTCAAGGGAGGCCAGACGCTCGCTGACTTCCCTTACCTTCAATGATACGGGCGGCAACAATGTCATACTCGTTCTCCTGTGAGATACATTATTTTCCTTCACTCTGCGGTCGGACTCATCCCAAACTATCTCAATTTGGTTTAGGTTGGGGGATTGTGGAGGCCAGGAGGCCTTGAATTCTAAATAAATCAGACAGTGTCACCAGCAAAGCACCCCCACACCATAACACCTCCTCCTGCATGCTTTACGGTGGTAAATACACATGCAGAGATCATCCGTTCACCGACACTGCATCTCATAAGGACACAGCAATTGGAACCAAAAATTTTGAATTTGGACTCCAGACCACTTTTTACAGAGTGGAATTCACTAATACAACAGTCAGAATGCCTAACAAAAGGCCTACACCACAATAGCAGTACGCGGCTATAAAAATAAATTATGCAATTATATGACCATTAAATAGCACACAAAAGCATGGCTTATTTAGATTAGATTTAGCCTAAATCATATTTACATTGTATTTTGCAGCTCAGGCGGTTATTCTACACATGTTCTCACACATTTTCTGAAGGCCCAAGCCTATACTACGCCATCTACTGGTATAACGTCATCGTTGAACGCAGTTCTAAAACAAGCTGTAGACTTGTATTTTGGAAATGAAACCAGAAGCTGCAAAGCAACTCTAACATCTGGGCTAGAGTTGCTTGATTGACTAGCTAAATTCGACTAGCTACATTCAGTTCATGTCCTTTGCAGATGCCAAATTACTGACACAAGTTTGTTCGCGTAAAAAGATCTGTAACTGAGTAAAGGGAGACAAAGTAAGAATTTAGCGTATAAATGTTCATTCATAGTCGTAACATAGGGTTTGTTTGTTTACAGATCTATTTAAACATTTACGTTTCATGTATGGCTTTTCTTACGATACGTACCAGTGCTTTTATTAGGGAGTGTAAAGCAGTTGATGTTGTGCTCTTCACAGAGCGTGCTTTACACGGAAATATCGGTCGGAACCAATCCAGAACCTCAAAGTCCCCTAAATAGGGGACTTAACATCTAAGAGATTTTTAATAAACCTTGTTCATTCGTATTAGTACAGACAATAGGCTACATTGTTTATTGCTGCAACAGCATAAATATTTGTTTGTACTGACACTATAAATCAGTATATAAGAACTGATGCTGTAATTAATTTTTCGACCTTGTACAACGGCACATACCGTGGGGCAAAAAAGTATTTAGTCAGCCACCAATTGTGCAAGTTCTCCCACTTAAAAAGATGAGAGAGGCCTGTAATTTTCATCATAGGTACACTTCAACTATGACAGACAAAATGAGAAAAAAAATCCAGAAAATCACATTGTAGGATTTTTAATGAATTTATTTGCAAATGGTGAAAAATAAGTATTTGGTCACCTACAAACAAGCAAGATTTCTGGCTCTCACAGACCTGTAACTTCTTCTTTAAGAGGCTCATCTGTCCTCCACTCGTTACCTGTATTAATGGCACCTGTTTGAACTGGTTATCAGTATAAAAGACACCTGTCCACAACCTCAAACAGTCACACTCCAAACTCCACTATGGCCAAGACTAAAGAGCTGTCAAAGGACGCCAGAAACAAAATTGTAGACCTGCACCAGGCTGGGAAGACTGAATCTGCAATAGGTAAGCAGCTTGGTTTGAAGAAATCAACTGTGGGAGCAATTATTAGGAAATGGAAGACATACAAGACCACTGATCATTTCCCTCGATCTGGGGCTCCACACAAGATCTCACCCCGTGGGGTCAAAATGATCACAAGAACGTGAGCAAAAATCCCAGAATCACACAGGGGGACCTAGTGAATGACCTGAAGAGAGCTGGGACCAAAGTAACAAAGCCTACCATCAGTAACACACTACGCCGCCAGGGACTCAAATCCTGCAGTGCCAGACGTGTCCCCCTGCATAAGCCAGTACATGTCCAGGCCCGTCTGAAGTTTGCTAGAGAGCATTTGTATGATCCAGAAGAAGATTGGGAGAATGTCATATGGTCAGATGAAACCAAAATAGAATTGTTTGGTAAAAACTCAACTCGTCGTGTTTGGAGGACAAAGAATGCTGAGTTGCATCCAAAGAACACCATACCTACTGTGAAGCATGGGGGTGGAAACATAATGATTTGGGGCTGTTTTTCTGCAAAGGGACCAGGACGACTGATCCGTGTAAATGAAAGAATGAATGGGGCCATGTATCGTGAGATTTTGAGTGAAAACCTCTTTCCATCAGCAAGGGCATTGAAGATGAAACGTGGCTGGGTCTTTCAGCATGACAATGATCCCAAACACACCGCCCGGGCAATGAAGGAGTGGCTTCGTAAGAAGCATTTCAAGGTCCTGGAGTGGCCTAGCCAGTCTCCAGTTCTGAACCCCATAGAAAATCTTGCCCAGCAACAGCCCCAAAACATCACTGCTCTAGAGGAGATCTGCATGGAGGACTGGGCCAAAATACCAGCAACAGTGTGTGAAAACCTTGTGAAGACTTACAGAAAACGTTTGACCTCTGTCATTGCCAACAAAGGGTATATAAACAAAGTATTGAGATAAACTTTTGTTATTGACCAAATACTTATTTTCCACCATAATTTGCAAATAAATTCATTAAATTCCTACAATGTGATTCTCTGGATTTTTTTTCTAATTTTGTCTGTCATAGTTTAAGTGTACCTATCATGAAAATTAAGTGGGAGAACTTTCACAATTGGTGGCTGACTAAATACTTTTTTGCCACACTGTATACAGTTGAAGTCGGAAGTTTACATACACTTAGGTTGGAGTCATTAAAACTTGTTTTTCAACCACTCCAACAAATATCTTGTTAACAAACTATAGTTTTGGCAAGTCGGTTAGGACATCTACTGTGTGCATGACAAGTAATTTTTCCAACAATTGTTTACAGACAAATTATTTCACTGTATCACAATTCCAGTGGGTCAGAAGTTGACTGTGCCTTTAAACAGCTTGGAAAATTCCAGAAAGTGATGTCATGCTTTAGAAGCTTCTGATTGACAGCCCACCCATTTTTACCTACCTCATCCCCATACTGTTTTTATTTATTTACTTTTCTGCTCTTTTGCACACCAATAAATCTACCTGTACATGACCATCTGATCATTTATCACTCCAGTGTTGTTAATCTGCAAAATACCTCCTCATGCCTTTTGCACACAATGTATATAGACTCCCCTTTTTTTCTACTGTGTTACTGACTTGTTAATTGTTTACTCCATGTGTTAACTGTCCATGTGTTAACTCTGTGTTGTCTGTTCACACTGCTATGCTTTATTAAGGCCAGGTCGCAGTTGCAAAGGAGAACTTGTTCTCAACTAGCCTACCTGGTTAAATAAAGGTGAAAAAAATAAAATTAAAATAAATTGACTCAAATGATGTCAATTAGCCTATGTATTTCAAGGCCTACCTTCAAACTCAGTGCCTCTTTGCTTGACATCATGGGAAAGTGAAAAGAAATCAGCCAAGACCTCAGAAAAATATTGTAGACCTCCACAAGTCTGATTGATTCTTGGGAGCAATTTCCAAACACCTGAATGTACCATGTTCATCTGTACAAACAATAGTACGCAAGTATAAACACCATGGGACCACGCAGTCGTCAACCGCTCAGGAAGGAGACGCGTTCTGTCTCCTAGAGATGAACGTACTTTGGTGCGAAAAGTGCAAATCAATCCCAGAACAACAGCAAAGGACATTGTGAAGACGCTGGAGGAAACAGGTACAAAAGTATCTATATCCACAGTTAAACAAGTCCTATATCAACATAACCTGAAAGACCACTCAGCAAGGAAGAAGCCACTGCTCCAAAACCGCAATAAAAAAGCCAGACTACGGTTTGCAACTGCACATGGGGACAAAGATTATACTTTTTGGAGAAATGTCCTCTGGTCTGATGAAGCATAAATAGAACCGTTTGGCCATAATGACCATCGTTATGTTTGGAGGGAAAATGGGGGGAAGGGAGGGGGGCAGCATCATGTTGTGGGGGTTCTTTGCTGCAGGAGGGACTGGTGCACTTCACAAAATAGATGGCATCATGAGGTAGGAAAATTAGGTGGATATATTGAAGCAACATCAAGACATCAGTTAAAGTTAAAGATTGGTCGCAAATGGGTCTTCCAAATGGACAATGACCCCAAGCATACTTCCAAAGTTGTGGCAAAATGGTTTAAGGAAAGTCAAGGTATTGGAATGGCCATCACAAAGCCCTGACCTCTATCCTACAGAAGATTTGTGGGCAGAACTTAAAAAGGGTGTGCGAGCAAGGAGCCTACAAACCTGACTCAGTTACACCAGCTCTGCCAGGAGGATTGGGCCAAAATTCACCCAACTTATTGTGGGAAGCTTGTGAAAGGCTACTCGAAACGTTTGCCCCAAGTTAAACAATTTAAAGATAACACTACCAAATATTAATTGAGTGTATGTAAACTTCTGACCCACTGGGAATATGATGAAAGGAATAAAAGCTGAAATAAATCATTCTCTCTACTATTATTCTGACGTTTCACATTCTTAAAATAAAGTGGTGATCCTAACTGAGCTAAGACAGGGAATTTTTACTAGGATTAAATGTCAGGAATTGTAAAAAACTGAGTTCAAATGTATTTGGCTAAGATGTATGTAAACTTCAGACTTCAACTGTATCATTATTTGTTTATGCTTTATTATGAACGTTTGTGTGCGTGTCAACATTGTGAATGTGTGTGTGCATGTGGGTGTGTGTGTCTGCATGTGCATGTGTGCGTCCATGCACGCATGTGTGCATCCACACGCACGCATGTGTGCATGCACACGCACAACAGAGTAAATAAGACTGTTCCATCAACACAGCTCTTCACCACATGGCAGGGCTATGCTGGTCTGTTTAGAGGTCTGTCAAGTGGAAAATAATGGTTTCTGAAGAGCTCTTTGAACAACAACAGGAAGCATACAGCCAAAAGCCAAGAGTGCATTAGGATGGTGAGAGGCACATCTGACCTCCCCACCATTAATTTCTCCTCCACTTAACCTTCTTCTTGTTTTCTCATACTAGAATATTAGAATAATGCGATATAGAATAGGCAAGCGTACCCAAGCATTAAGATACTCAGATATATTTCTGCAGATGGGACTCCTTGGACCAATCCATCCAATGCATTGGCTGTAGTACTATATATGTTTTCTAATATCTGCAAACAGGCACCAGAGGCATTACAGCAACTTAGAGAATGAAAGAATGAGCGAGTGAGTGAGTGAGTGGGTGAGTGAGTGAGGAGACAGAGGGAGAGAGATGGGGGGGGGCAGACAATTGAGCCAATTAGAGCAATACTAACAACCAAAGCATTGATGCAATAAAAAAGGAGCGATCATTTCACTAAAAGCTCTCTCCATTGAATGGGTTTTACTTCTTCAGATCAGCCCTGATTAAAGGACAATACATATTTCTCGTTAAGAAAACAGGTGGAAAATCTAAAGAAGTTAACGGTCAGAGAATAACTTAATGTTAGAGATCCATGAGCAAAGTGCACTCACTAAAATTGAAATGGATTCATATAACAACTACAAGAAGCATTGTAAATGTTTATCCAGTTACAGTTAAGTGAGTTTACAATTGGGAGGCAACCTTCAGACTGATGCCTAAATGTGTGGGCTGTGGTGATGGCAACATTTTTAGACTTATTGGCAACCCCATTTGAATGCCTTGATACTCACCTGTGAACTGAACATTGGAATACCTGATGTATTTAAATACGCATCAGGATCACGTAAATATGCTGAGGAATCTTTAGTATGAGTTCACGTCATTTCAGCTGTTTAAAATAATGTACCTGATTTGATACTAAATGTTTCTGTCCCACTGTGGGTATATTTATCAAAACTGCACCAAAGTCAAATCAAAGTGTATTTGTCATATGCACAGGGTACAGCAAAGTGTACACAGTACATTGAAATGCTTTGCCTACTTGCAAACTATCCTCTCAATTATGTTATCTAATAAAAGTATAAAAATATAGAATTCAAATTGAGATGAAATACATTAAATATATTTACACTGGAAATTAGTCATTGGAGACAGCTGTTTTGCATATACTTTTTCAGAGATGATTGCAGAGGAATTACAACCCAACGGCAGAGCATGTTAGCCGTGATGGTAAAAGTATCTCTCTAACAACTTAATTCACCTTTCATTCTCCCTCTGCATTCAGACAAACCTCAATGTGTGAATGTCTGGGAGAGATGGGCGAAATGGGGAATAGCATAGTGAGAAGAGTGATGATAGGATAAGCAAGGTAGAGAAATAGAAAAGGCCGGGGGGGGGGGGGGGGGTCCTCTATCCTCTTGTCCCAGCAGAGAAAGGTATGGGGAAACATCTGTAATTTTCACCACAGGATGCAGTGTAATTGAGTCGCTGAAAACACAGATACAGAGATGAATAAAAGCAAAGGGGTGTAATAATGCAGGGGACTACCCTAAAGAGATTAGATTGTGCATCTCCTACTACCAAGTGTTTTCCTTCTTTTCATTCTACAGAGCTTTTGGTGTGTTCATCTCAGGAATAAATCTACCGTCACTTGGGTTTCATTTATTGCCTTTTTTCTTTAACTTTCTCAGAGAAAAATAATTTGTCAAAATAAATAATTTGTTCAAGCAAATAATATATGAAATATAATGTGTGTGTGTGTGTGTGCGCGCATGCGAGTGTGTGTTTGTGACCTAGATGCAACTCATCAATTCAAAGTATCCAGGGTTGGGGAGTAACAGATACACAGTAGTCTGTTAGGGTAAATATGCCTATTAAGGCCACGTACCCACTAAACCCACTTTTTTGGATTAAATGTTTCAACCAATTCATCTGGTTATTATATCCATAGCAGTTTTTAGTCTAAGCCAGTCAGATGTTTTATTATTAAAGTTATTGACAGTTGTCATCACACCCTGATCTGTTTCACCTGTCTATGTGCTGGTCTCCACCCCCCTCCAGGTGTCTCCCATCTTCCCCATGATTCCCCAGTATATTTATACCTGTGTTCTGTTTGACTGTTGCCAGTTCAATTTGTCCATCAAGCACTCACACCATTTTAAAATATATATTTCTTCATTTTCCACTAACCCTTCCACCCCTCCCCTAATTGGAGGAAACTAATGAACAACATTCTGAACCTATATACATCTTAAGGACACAGTATATTTTACATTAGTTATCTTGTTATTAGTCCCACCCTTCAGCTCCACTCACTCTCCCATCTATGTCTTAACACCATCCATATTGGATTTCTATTTGCCATATTTTTTTTCCCACTGTGCTGTTATGTTTGACAAAAGTTCTGAACCTTTCTATTCTCATAGTTTCTACAGATTGTGAATTAAAGATAATACCTTTAGCAAAACATTGTATTATACTATTGATCGATTGACTATGACTTTTCAAATCACCCAGTTGCGCTATCTGAAGATTTAGCTCCAGGTAAATGTTGCAATTCTTCAGCGTCCAAAGACAAGCTACATATGGACAGTACCAAAACAAATTATCTAATGATTCGGTCTCTTCGCAGCAAAATCTGCAGAACTAGGATGTTGTATTCCCCATATACAGTGCGGAGAACAAGTATTTCATAACCTGCAAAATCGGCAGTGTTTCCTACTTACAAAGCATGTAGAGGTCTGTAATTTTTTTATCATAGGTACACTTCAACTGTGAGAGACGGAATCTAAAACAAAAATCCAGAAAATCACATTGTATGATTTTTAAGTAATTAATTAGCATTTTATTGCGTGACATAAGTATTTGATACATCAGAAATGCAGAACTTAATATTTGGTACAGTAACCTTTGTTTGCAATTACAGAGATCATATGTTTCCTGTAGTTCTTGACCAGGTTTGCACACACTGCAGCAGGGATTTTGGCCCACTCCTCCATACAGACCTTCTCTAGATCCTTTAGGTTTCGGGGCTGTTGCTGGGCAATACGGACTTTCAGCTCCCTCCAAAGATTTTCTATTGGGTTCAAGTCTGGAGACTGGCTAGGCCACTCCAGGACCTTGAGATGTTTCTTACGGAGCCACTCCTTAGTTGCCCTGGCTGTGTGTTTCGGGTCGTTGTCATGCTGGAAGACCCAGCCACGACCCATCTTCAATGGGTCAATGCTTACTGAGGGAAGGAGGTTGTTGGCCAAGACTCGTGATACATGGCCCCATCCATCCTCCCCTCAATATGGTGCAGTCGTCTTGTACCCTTTGCAGAAAAGCATCGCCAAAGAATGTTTTCACCTCCAAGCTTCACGGTTGGGATGGTGTTCTTGGGGTTGTATTCATCCTCCTTCTTCCTCCAAACACGGCGAGTGGAGTTTAGACCAAAAAGCTCTATTTTTGTCTCATCAGACCACATGACCTTCTCCCATTCCTCCTCTGGATCATCCAGATGGTCATTGGCAAACTTCAGACGGGCCTAGACATGCGCTGGTGAAAACATTTGACCTCTGTCATTGCCAACAAAGGGTATATAACAAAGTATTGAGATAAACTTTTGTTATTGACCAAATACTTATTTTCCACCATAATTTGCAAATAAATTCATTAAAAATCCTACAATGTGATTTTCTGGATTTTTTTCTCATTTTGTCTGTCATAGTTGAAGTGTACCTATGATGAAAATTACAGGCATCTCTCATCTTTTTAAGTGGGAGAACTTGCACAATTGGTGGCTGACTAAATACTTTTTTGCCCCACTGTATGTAGGCCATGCTTTTTCAGTTTCGCCCACAAATTCTCTTTAGGATTGAGGTCAGGGCTTTGTGATGGCCACTATGATACCTTAACTTTTCTGTCCTTAAGCCATTTTGCCACAACTTTGGAAGTATGCTTGGGGTCATTGTCCATTTGGAAGACCCATTTGCGACCAAGCTTTAACTTCCTGACTGATGTCTTGAGATGTTGCTTCAATATATCCACCTAATTTTCCTACCTCATGACGCCATCTATTTTGTGAAGTGCACCAGTCCCTCCTGCAGCAAAGCACCCCCACAACATGATGCTGCCACCCCCGTGCTTCACGGTTGGGATGGTGTTCTTCAGCTTACCAGCCTCCCCGTTTTCCCTCCAAACATAACAATGGTCATTATGGCCAAACAGTTCTATTTTTGTTTCATCAGACCAGAGGACATTTCTCCAAAAAGTACGATCTTTGTCCCCATGTACAGTTGCAAACCGTAGTCTGGCTTTTTTATGGCGGTTATGGAGAAATGGCTTCTTCCGTGCTGAGCGGCCTTTCAGGTTATCTCGATATAGGACTTGTTTTACTGTGGATATAGATACTTTTGTACCCGTTTCCTCCAGCATCTTCACAAGGTCCTTTGCTGTTGCTCTGGGATTGATTTGCACTTTTCACACCAAAGTACGTTCATCTCTACGACAGAACGCGTCTCCTTCCTGAGTGGTATGATGGCTGTGTGGTCCCATGGTGTTTATACTTGCGTACTATTGTTTGTACAGATAAACTTGGTACCTTCAGGCTCTTGGAAATTGCTCCCAATGATGATCCAGAGCGTGGAGGTCTCCAATATTTTTTATGAGGGCTTGGCTGATTTCTTTGGATTTTCCCATGATGTCAAGCAAAGAGGCACAGAGTTTGAAATACATCCAATTGATTCAAATGACATCAATTAGCCTATCAGAAGCTTCTAAAGCCATGACATAGTTTTCTGGAATTTTCAACTTAGTGTATGTAAACTTCTGACCCACTGGAATTGTGATACAGTGAATTATAAGTGAAATCTGTCTGTAAACAATTGTTGGGAAAATTACTTGCGTCATGCACAAAGTAGATGTCCTAACCGACTTGCCAAAACTATAGTTTGTTAACAAGAAATTTGTGGAGTGGTTGAAAAACGAGTTTTATTGACTCCAACCTAAGTGTAACTTCCGACTTCAACTGTATTATAATAAAAATATGTAACAATTAATAGATTTTAAAACAGATTTCAAAATACATTAAGTATGTCCCTTCAGGCCACTACAACACACAATCCAAGTGTACATAGTGTGTATGTTATGTGTGTTTGTATCTCAGTGTGTGACTCTTCACAGTCCTCGCTGTTCCATAAGGTGTATTTTATCAATTTTTTTCTTCTCTGTATCTGATTTTACTGCTTGCGTGAGTTACTTTATGTGGAATAGAGTTCCATGTAGCCATGGCTCTATGTAGTACTGTGTGCCTCCCATAGTCTGTTCTGGACTTGGGTACTGTGAAGAGAACTTTGGTGGCATGTCGTGTGGGGTATCAAATCAAATGTTATTTGTCACATGCGCCGAATAGAACAGTGAAATGCTTACGTACAAGCCCTTAACCAACAATGCAGTTAAGAAAAATACAAAACAAATAATTCAGAAATAAAAGTAACAAATAATTAAAGAGCAGCCAAGGTGAGTAATCGATGTTTTGATGTTCAGAAGCTACTTTCGGTCATAAGAGACGGTAGCAGCAACATTATGTACAAAATAAGTTACAAACAATGCAAAAAAACAAACAAAATAGCACAGTTGGTTTAGAGGCCATAAAACAGCAGCCATTCCCTCCAGCGCCATTATCACAATATGCATGGGTGTTCGAGCTGTGTGCTAGTAGTTTAAACAGACAGCTGTGCATTCAACAAATCAATACTTCTTACAAAACAAGTAGTAATGAAGTCCATCTCTCTTCTACTTTGAGCCATGAGAGATTAACATGCATATCATTAATGTTAGCTCTACATGTACAGTGCCTTGCGAAAGTATTCGGCCCCCTTGAACTTTGCGACCTTTTGCCACATTTCAGGCTTCAAACATAAAGATATAAAACTGTATTTTTTTGTGAAGAATCAACAACAAGTGGGACACAATCATGAAGTGGAACGACATTTATTGGATATTTCAAACTTTTTTAACAAATCAAAAACTGAAAAATTAGGCGTGCAAAATTATTCAGCCCCTTTACTTTCAGTGCAGCAAACTCTCTCCAGAAGTTCAGTGAGGATCTCTGAATGATCCAATGTTGACCTAAATGACTAATGATGATAAATACAATCCACCTGTGTGTAATCAAGTCTCCGTATAAATGCACCTGCACTGTGATAGTCTCAGAGGTTCGTTAAAAGCGCAGAGAGCATCATGAAGAACAAGGAACACACCAGGCAGGTCCGAGATACTGTTGTGAAGAAGTTTAAAGCCGGATTTGGATACAAAAAGATTTCCCAAGCTTTAAACATCCCAAGGAGCACTGTGCAAGCAATAATATTGAAATGGAAGGAGTATCAGACCACTGCAAATCTACCAAGACCTGGCCGTCCCTCTAAACTTTCAGCTCATACAAGGAGAAGACTGATCAGAGATGCAGCCAAGAGGCCCATGATCACTCTGGATGAACTGCAGAGATCTACAGCTGAGGTGGGAGACTCTGTCCATAGGACAACAATCAGTCGTATATTGCACAAATCTGGCCTTTATGGAAGAGTGGCAAGAAGAAAGCCATTTCTTAAAGATATCCATAAAAAGTGTTGTTTAAAGTTTGCCACAAGCCACCTGGGAGACACACCAAACACGTGGAAGAAGGTGCTCTGGTCAGATGAAACCAAAATTGAACTTTTTGGCAACAATGCAAAACGTTATGTTTGGCGTAAAAGCAACACAGCTGAACACACGATCCCCACTGTCAAACATGGTGGTGGCAGCATCATGGTTTGGGCCTGCTTTTCTTCAGCAGGGACAGGGAAGATGGTTAAAATTGATGGGAAGGTGGATGGAGCCAAATACAGGACCATTCTGGAAGAAAACCTGATGGAGTCTGCAAAAGACCTGAGACTGGGACGGAGATTTGTCTTCCAACAAGACAATGATCCAAAACATAAAGCAAAATCTACAATGGAATGGTTCAAAAAGAAACATATCCAGGTGTTAGAATGGCCAAGTCAAAGTCCAGACCTGAATCCAATCGAGAATCTGTGGAAAGAACTGAAAACTGCTGTTCACAAATGCTCTCCATCCAACCTCGAGCTGTTTTGCAAGGAGGAATGGGAAAAAATGTCAGTCTCTCGATGTGCAAAACTGATAGAGACATACCCCAAGCGACTTACAGCTGTAATCACAGCAAAATGTGGCGCTACAAAGTATTAACTTAAGGGGGCTGAATAATTTTGCACGCCCAATTTTTCAGTTTTTGATTTGTTAAAAAAGTTTGAAATATCCAATAAATGTCGTTCCACTTCATGATTGTGTCCCACTTGTTGTTGATTCTTCACAAAAAAATACAGTTTTATATCTTTATGTTTGAAGCCTGAAATGTGGCAAAAGGTCGCAAAGTTCAAGGGGGCCGAATACTTTCGCAAGGCACTGTACATATAAGGGACAACCTTGCTGCACTGTTCTGGGCTAGTTGTAATTTTTCCAAGTCCCTCATTGTGGCACCTGATCACACGACTGGGCAGTATTGTTTCTGGTATTGTTGTTAAGAAGGCAGAGTAGCGACTTATTATGGACAGACATCTCACCATCTTTGCTACTGTTGCATCAATATGTTCTGACCATAAATTTACAATCTAGGGTTAAGTTTAATCTCCTCAACTCGCTCAATTTCCTCATTATTAATTACAATATTTAGTTGAGGTTTAGGGCTTAGTGAATGAATGATGACTGCAGTGATTCAGTGACTGCAAGATATTTTCGTATAAAGGCCTTTCCACCGCCATTTCTCGCATAAATAATGTTACAGACACAAAAAGATCCGACCATGTCGAACAAATTGTCTGAAAGCATTTATAAAATTGTACCAGCATATTGTGTTTCCATCAGCCTGGTCATTACTTTTTTCATGAGTCAGGTAATTCATCTGCATGAAATGGCTGTATGGAAACCAGGTTAATTATGTTTTTTCCAAGCAAGGCTTGTATTGCCATTGTGAATAAAAGTATCTTTATAATGTAGCCAACAAATAAACATGTCTCCAACTCATATAACACACACACTCGCAAACTGAAAACGTGCACATTGTACAATACATTATCACATTAATTTGCACATATCCACTGTAGGCCTATTTTACGAACTGCCGCAAAATTGGTTCCTGCTTCAGGCACGTCTTTGGTCATGTCCGCGTGCGTCAAACAAAATCACCCACATGATTGGTTGACAATAGAGCCTCCCACAAGGCAAGCGATGGCTGCAGTGTGAATATTACGAGCAACTGCAAAAAACTTGTGCCATGTTCAAAACAACTGGGAACTCTTCCGAGATTTCAACACAACTGGGAACTCTTCCGAGATTTCAACACAACTGGGAACTCTTCCGAGATTTCAACACAACTGGGAACTCAGAAAAAACGAGCTCCGACTGAGAAAATTCGTTTTAAACGGTCATCCAACTCGGAATTCCCACTCGGGAACTCGGGCCTCTTTCTAGAGCTCCGACATGAATTACACTAACGTCATGATCTGACCTCGTATTTTTCACAGTTTCCAGTTGTCTTGAACGCACCATTACAGTCGGCTGCTGTCAAAACGGCATAACCTCTGATCACATGATTTATGTGAAGTTCATGCAGTAGGTGGGAATCGGACAATTTCCAGACCAGCCTTGGCCGGAAATTCATCACTTGTTCATCCCGTGATTGTGTTTTCAGCCACTGGTAGCTGGGTGCTTTGTATGAGCTACAGTCAATTATGAGTGCATGTATACTTATATTAAATATATAATTATTAATATAAGCCTACACTATGATAGCCAGCACATTAATTGGCTAAATAACGTTAGCCTGCCTAGCTGGAACTTCTGAAGAAGGAAAATGTTTTTCTACAATTTCCAAAAGATTACCAAACAAAAACATATGTACTTTTTAACGAGACGTTTGTGCCGTCATGTATCACAGTTTCTAATTTATTTGCATTCGTTTTTACTTACACTTGTAGACTTCTCCAGTGATGTTGTTTTTAAATTATGGATTTTTATTAGCGGATTATGGGGCGGTTCTGGCCCCTGAGTTAACATAATTGTACACTCGCAAAACCGACTAAGAACGAGGGCTTAGGTTGCAAATTTCCCTTGCTTGGCTAATTATTTGGACCACCGGCCAAGATGGCGACGGTGATTCCCCCAAGGAAAAAGGCTAGGGTAAGTGGGCGAGGGTGTGTCTTAATTGTTTGTACTGCAGCCCTGACAAAAGTGATTTACTCGAACGCGTCCAACAACTGAGCAGTCTGTCCGTCACTGGTTATCACAGCTACAAAGTACAAATTATAGCTAAACCCCACCTGTTTCCACAATGTGATTATAAACCTAACATTAACCGAACTGATAACCCTGTGCCTAACCTTAAATTAAGACAAAAGTGCATTTTTTTATTATTTTTTTACAATAGCCAATTCTGACTTTGTGGCTGTGGTAATTATTTACAACCGAGAAGTCTGGGTGGAGATGATGATGGCGGAGTTGGTGCAGGGACAGGCCTCCGTTGCTCAGTCCGGAATGAAAGCTGACGGCTTCGCCCACGCTTTACATCGGGCCCGACAGGTAATAGGAGTAGAGGAATTCGCGAAGGAATCAACTGAGGTTGAGCTAGACCTTTTAAACGACTATAAATAACTTTTATTTTAACTCGCCCATCTCTGCAGCTTGTGCTATGTGTTCATGAAAAACACTAGCCAGCGACCTAGCCAGCTAGCTAACATTCTAAGCTAGTTGACAACCACAATAGTTTCGAGTTTGCAATGAGTACTCGCGTGTGTTCATTTTGGCTGCAACAGGTCACGACTGGAAACGATGTTTTTATGTAGTTTACCGTGTTGTTACCACGAAGTCTTCAAGTTAATGTATGTTAAGATCTACAGTAGCTAGCTACGTTTTCCACACGTGTCCAAATGCAACTTGTTGTTCAGTCACTGAAGTTCTGGGGTTGAACTGTGTGACCGTGCTTTCAAACCCATAACAATCCGTGACAAGTAGGCAAAGATTCCAAACACACCCACACGTTTTTAAACAGATCGTTATCCATATTGTTTCCCAGTTGTAAACATCATTGAGTCAATTGCCCCCCCCCCCCCCCCTGCAAGTAGGCTCCATTATGTAACTGGCAAGCACCATATTATGCACTGTGCTGGTGTGTCTAGTTAGGAACACGATTAAAGAGCAGGTAAGGGTATATTGTCACTAGTATTAGGGTGTTAGACTCCTGACCCAAATTGAACCAGGTTGTCTCAGTCTTGAACCAATATTTGCATCACCAGAATTCAATCTGGAAAACTATTTTTGATGATATATTTATAGTAAATGTTATATTTATAGTAAATGTAGCAATTATATGACAAAGGAACAACATTTCCACCTCTTCCACTGTCAGCAATTACTTATGTTGATATTCTTGAGGAATGTTAATAAACTCACTGGTTTGAGACCAAAATCAAATCAAATTAAATTAATTATAATTTCTACACTTCAATATGGTTTAATTAGTTCAAACTGGAGTAGAGATTAATAAAAACATTTTTTTTTACTCAAGACACCAATGGTGCATTAAAAATACTGTTTGAGGACAAAATTAAACTGTGGTTTTTGTGTTATACTTTGTATTCCATGTTATATACTTTGTATTACATGTTATAGAGAAGCTTCCCAGGAACACAGAACATTTTATATCATGAGGATAGGATTTACCAATTCTGAGATATCTTATTTAAAATTGATCGTAAAAGGACAGGCCAATGTTGATCTCTTGTCAATAAAGCACCAAAAAACCTGTCTGGATTCTTAAATTCAACACCTTTTGTCCAAAATCACAAGATCGGGTAGTCATAAGATCGGGTGGTCAGAATTGCTGTAGAACACAGAGATGACCCCCCCCCCCCCCCCAAAAAAAAAGATTCAAATGCTATATTATGCTAAAGATGCACTTCAGATGGGGTGGCTACTAATTAGGCAGTACGGAATACGTCATTTCAATCATTTAAGCCCAATAATTTGAAGTAGGGTGGTCATATTAACAAATCTTCATGGTTGATGAAAAACAGAGTGGGTAACAATTTATTAAATTAGAATACAACTTTGTATACAGCTTTATGCAAATTAGATACATATTATGCTAATTCGTTTTGTATGGAATGAAATTAAGTATTGCCGTTTTATGCGGAACTGGGAGTTTATACTGAGGAGTAAGGTGTAGCCCGCGCACGCACCTGGGATGGTAATGGAGGACATATAATTGAGATTACATAATCATGAACAAAAAGCAGGGACACTATTTACCAATTAGTAACTGTTAGGCTGTATATATCACAGTAATGTTCTATTCAGTAGGCCAACTGATTAGGCATAGTGCAAAATAATACGCCCAACCCTGTGCCTGTGCCACCTACACACACAGTCTTAACACAGACACGCACTTCTCAGCATCCCCACACACACTAGTGATGAACCGATATGACATTTTTGGCCGATACCGATATCTGATAGTTTCCTTGCCAAAAGAACTGATACCGATAACCAATATTAAATATTTTAGTGGCCTTTTAAGCATTCTAGTACAGTTAAATAGTTAACACACACATGGATGAATCGGTCTACGGCACTGCAACAGGTGTCACTACAGTCCCTTGTTCGAATCAAGGCTGTATCATGTCCGGCCGTGATTGGGAGTCCCATAGGCTGGGGTAGGCCGTCATTGTAAATAAGAATTTGTTCTTAACTGACTTGCCTAGTTAAATAAAGGTTACACACACACCACACTGACCAAAAAGTTATTTTGTTGGCATTTACTTATGTCCCCATTACCAGTAAAACATAATCAAAACCTATTTCTTTCACTTACTTGCTGTGTTGACTTGACTTTGTCTTGTCAAATAAGTTTGTTGACCAATCAGGACCTGAGTATGACTGCACGTCGCATAATAATTTAACGCGTTCATACATATTTTGCTAAAGTAGTTATTACACATTGATTACACTCACTTGTATTTCATATGTCACAACGATTAATCGATACGTGTGCTATGATGGTGGTAAAGTTGTCTCGCACACCTACAGTGCTGGCTATAAAAAAAGCTAGCTAGCTCATGGATGCAAACAATGTTCTTCCCTAAAAACATAGAAAAAATACATAATCTGTTTCAGTAGCTATAGTTAGTTGTAGCTATTTATTTTCATGAAATGAAGTTCAATTTCAATAGGTGAACAACAAGTTACAACCTAGCTAATACTTACTCACAAGGATTCCTAAATCATTGCTAAGAGTAATGAAAATGACTGCAGTTTCTGTTTTCAGGCTGGTTGTATTGGTGCTAGCTAGGTACCAAGCTAAAGCTAGCTACCACAGAAGTTGTGGTCGAACAAATTATGCTTTATTACCAACTCTGTATTACAAATACATTGTTCGTGGCTGGTGTTTGCTGACTTTTTTTGTACATCTTTGACATTGCTACTGTATCTTTTTTGACATGCAAAGACTCAAACGGCGTTCCATAGTATGTATGTCGTGAAGCTACTAGCAGTGACGCTATTACTGTGTAACTCCGTTAGTTAGGGCAACATCTGAAAAATAGAGCACTTGGTAGTCTGTACCGGTGCTCGACCAGTCGGCGAAAGTCAACATCACCCATGACAGAGAACGGTTCATTGTCAAGGGCAATGAATTCCATTATCTTGGCTTTAATGGATTTCGCCTTTGAGATGTCTCTGAAATGGTCTTACTCTTTCAAATGACTGCTTGACTTGTTGACTGCTTGATCCACACAGCAGACATTGTGGTCTAGTTTAGGAATGCTGTGTTGCACGTATAGAGCAAAATTGTATGTGGCGTCGTTACGTCATGTACCTACGTTATACAGGTATGCACGTCAGCTTTGACATCGGTTTTGCAAATCGGGCGTTGAACTAGACATCAGCCGATACCGATGTTGGCATTTTGAGCTTTTATCGTCCGATTCCGATATGTTCACTGATATATCTTGCATCTCTAACACACATCACACATAGGCTGGGTATGTCTGTGTTAGTCTAGCACAGACACACACTTCTCACTAAGTCTAAACTGTAACACAGTTTAAGGTAGGTCTACACCTGAGTTGGGTTACATTGTAATGTATTTTTTGGTTTTGATGCGTTACATTGGTGATGGGAGGATAAACTCCACCATTTCCAGTAAAAGACAGTTGGTGAGCTCTCTGCGAGCCAGCTGCACAGAAAGATAGTTAGGACACATTTTCAATTCACTGATATTTAGCTATGTTTTTATTGATTGTAGTGCTGTAGCCACGGTTATTGTAGTTTTTACTTTGAAAGAATAAAACCATCAGTCACAAAAATTGCTTTTGGTACAATACAGCTGCAATGGCACGTTACAACGGTATCAGGCTCTCCCTTCACAGCTAGCAAGCTAGCACAGGTCATGGAAATGGGGGTGGTGAATTTGGACCAATCCCTGACAACCCATCATCAAAACGTAGCTACGAAGCTCTACTTTGTAACCTGCAATGTTTTTTCAGTGTCTCTGAGAACATTTAACCTTATATTTCAGTCCAAAGTATGTTTGATGACCGTAGAACACACTCAGGACTTTCCAATACTTGTTGGCAATACAATGTCACATCAATCTTACTCTGGTATAGTGAAGAATACCATTCGCAAAGAGCAAATATGAACACACCGATTTCACAGGATTCAGAAAAAGGGCTGTCTCACAGATTTGAACGTTTTAAGCATGACGCTTGATTTAAAATTGTGCTCATATTGCGTAAATATCATGACGTACAGTACTGGGATTTTTAGACAACTCCCACATTCATGTTTTCAAATGATTTATGTATTTTGACGACAACATTATTGACATTTAGTGAAAATTGATTTGATTACTGCAGTTATCTTTGTAGAATTCTCGCATAGCGTCCATTGTTTATCGCGTCACCTAACACCTTAGTACTATATTATGTTTTTTCACTAGATACCATAGATAATATGCCTATTTGTGCTACATAAAGGTTTTGGGTAAACGTAGATATTACAATGCTCCCTCTCATGCAAAATATATGTGATTTGTTTGATTGAACCCTCTATCACATTGTTTGACAGAATGCTCACTAACTAGCTCTTTGGCCCCAAAACTCATGGATAGAGGTGATAACAATTCGGCCTCTGAAAGATTCAAAATCATTTCAAGTGTCGACAATACGTTTTTGGGAAGGGGAATGGTTGAACTGCATGACTCCATTGGCTACTCAAAGCTCAGATGATACATTATTAAATGGGTAAGAGATAAGATACTAAGATAAACAGAAACACTATACAGTGTTGCACATTTTTATTTTTTATTTTTTTTCCTTGGTTGTCATTTGATTTCTCAAGGTTAGGCTATTTGGTTTAGGCATTTCAGTTGCCGATGAGTCAACCTTGTTGTGTTGTTCAGCAGATAATAGCTCTAGCACTCATGGTTACAAGTGCTTTTGACGCAATTGCCTGACGTGGTCATATAGCCCAATAATGAACTAAATGGCTTAACATTACTCCTTATAGTCCAAGGACCTTACATGTTCTGTTTAGAGGCGAATTGGCTCTGGCAGTCAAAACAGACAAATACTCCACCTAAACGTAGTTGCAGCCAACAGTATTTTTCAGCGACAAGACGTTTGTGGCGCCAGTCTTCCCTTTACACACAGGTCTTCTTGAGTCGACGATGGCTAATTAGCGCATGTACGCTTCTGTTTTCCATAAACAAGCACTGTAACATGGACAGTGTAGCCTTTGGGCTGGGCTGTTACATGACACACTGCATTTCAGACAAGCCCATTCTGATTCTCCAGTTGTTTTCGGCCTGTTGTATTATTATCTCTGGTCTGTAAATGATGAAGGAATAGCTAGACTTGGTGCCGTCCCACCCTTCGTCCCCTGGCCCATTGGGTTCTGGCTAGGGGGAGGCCTGTCTAATATGCTATTAACTCAGCCTGCTCCTTACTGGCTGGGAGTGGGTTAGTTTAGCCAGCACACTCAGTTTTATACCTGCCGTAGGCTCATCCCTTAGTGTACCGCACACATAAACGAACATATGCCCATCCAGTTGTGTGTCTGATATAGAAACTATTGACAGATCAATCTCATTCCATTTTGACCCCATCTGCCGGTCGCTTAAAACCTGCGATCAAATCAAATGTTATTTGTCACATGCTTTGTAAACAAAAGATGTAGACTAACAGTGAAATGCATACCTACGGGCCCTTCCCAATGATGCAGAGAGAGAGAGAGAGAATTGAGAAATAATAACTCATAATATATACAAAATGAGTGACAACAACTTGGCTATATACACAAGGTACCAGTACCAAGTCGATGTGCAGGGGTCTTCTGTCTGCTTTTCATAAACAAGCACTGTAACATGGACATATGGCTGTGTGGGAACCCTAACCCTATAAAGGTGTGTAGTAATTTGCTTAAAAATAATAATTTCCTGCTGATATGAACAATGTTCCTTATGTTTCCAAAACCGTACTGCACTCAATGCATTTTAATGTTCAGAACAAGTGTCGGAGCTCTTAACAAAACTTCCCCGGCCAGAAGATACTATCTTCACTAAAGGTAGCGTATAATGGGCTTTAGTGGTCATAGGACTGGCAATTTTGATAAATGTAATAAGCAATTTTTTTGTGAAATGTTTCTCAGATTGTAACAACAATGAATACAATGGATGGATGAACTGTTGTATAGAAAATCTGTGAAGTAATTATTATTTTCCTCACATTTCAGATGGCAGGAAAAATGAGGAATGAGCAGATTTCTCACCTAAACAGTTCCCCACCTATTGTAGACCCCTCCATGTATGGCTACGGGGACCAAAAGCGATCGGTGGAAGACGGAGGTAAGCTAGTTGCTATTAGCCATTTCATTCTTCTCTTGCCGGCAATTTTAAAGGGATAGTTTCCTGAGGTTTTCACAATGTCTTAACTTTTTTACCTTGAAACGAGTCCATGAACGATTAGTCACCAATCAGACATGCTTTATCTACTCATTTGCTGGATGCAGAGTTCATCAGAGTTCAAGTGAAGGTCAAGAAAATCATAGAGAAAGCAAGACTGTATTGCAATCATCTCTGATGAGTGGTTGAATGTTCATGGGCAAGGAATAACTAACTACATCATCTCCACCCCTCAACCAGTATTCTACAAGAGCACAGACACAAGGGACAACAGACACACTGGTCTCTACATTGCAGATGAGCTGAATGCAGTCATCAATGACCTTGGACCACAGAAGGTATCTGCACTGGTGACAGACAATGCTGCGAACATGAAGGCTGCTTGGTCTAAAGTGAAGGAGTCCTACCCTCACATCACACCCATTGGCTGTGCTGCTCATGCATTGAATCTGCTCCTCAAGGAAATCATGGCACTGAAAACGATGGATACACTCTACAAGAGAGCCAAGGAAATGGTTCGGTATGTGAAGGGTCTTCAAGTTATAGCAGCAATCTACCTCACCAAGCAAAGTGAGAAGAATAAGAGCACCACATTGAAGCTTCCCAGCAACACCCGTTGGGGTGGTGGTGTCATCATGTTTGACAGTCTCCTGGAGGGGAAGGAGTCTCTATGAAATGGCCATATCACAGTCTGCCGATATGGACAGCCCCATCAAGAGGATCCTCCTGGATGATGTATTTTGAGAGGGAGTGGTAAGCAGCCTGAAACTCCTGAAACCTATAGCAGTAGCCATTGCATAGATGGAGGGAGACAATGCCATCCTGTCTGATGCTCAGACTCTGCTTGCAGATGAAAGAGAAGAAATCCGTACTGCCCTGCCCACTTCACTGTTGCTCCAAGCAGAGGAAACTGCACTTCTGAAATATATCAAAAAGCGTGAAGACTTCTGCCTGAAGCCCATACACGCCACGGCATACATGTTGGGCCCCAAGTATGCTGGCAAGAGCATCCTGTCTGGTGCAGAGATCAACAAGGCCTATAGTGCCATCACTACCATGTCTCGCCACCTTAGCATGGATTAGGTCAAGGTTCTTGGCAGTCTGGCGAAGTACACTTCCAAGCAAGGGCTTTGGGATGGAGATGCAATATGGCAGTTGTGCCAACATATCCATCAGCCAGCTGGTGGAAGGGACTTTGTGGAGCTGAGGTTCTTTCCCCTTTTGCCTCCATCATCCTCCAAATCCCACCAACATCAGCCGCATCAGAGCGCAACTTGTTTGGGAACACACACACCAAAGCATGCAACAGGCTGACCAATACAAAGGGTTTAAAAATTGGTGGCAATCTGGGCAAATTTGAGGCTTTTTCGAGCCTGACAGCGTACCATCCTCAACAAGATTGGACAGTGAAGATGAGGCCTCAGAGTCTGATGTTCAAGAGGTGGACATTGAGGAGGTCCAGGGAGAAGACATGAAAGCTTGAGAAGAAGACAACCAAAGCTTTAGTTTCAAGACTATCAGTTTACAGATGTATGTTGAAAATGTTTTTGGGAGATGCGATGGATCATTGGGGATCATTCAATATTTCCTTTTTGTTGTTTAGTGAAATCATCCCATGTGGAGAGTTAACTAATTTAATTAAAGTTCAATTCCACCTCTGAATATTCCCCAAAATGTGCAACCCTTTTTATGTACATAAATATTATTCCAATGTAGCAAGGTAGCAGTTTTCTACCTTTGGACCCTGGTAATCTGTCAGGATCCGAAGGTATTTATTCAATATTACAGTTTTTATTCTCTTCATCACAAATCCATTCATCCACAACCCAGTCTAAGCTAGGTACGAAGATGATAAGGGGCAACAGTTTAGAGACACTTTCATCAATTTCATCTTAATACAAATGACATTGAGTCTGAAAACATATGGGAGTTGTCGAATGGACCATAGGAAAGGGGTAGAGATTTGTATTTGAGATCCCAAACAATCAGCATTTTGACACTACTGAGCTGAGCCAAGTTGTACTGCGCTGGCCTCGTTACGCATGCACCGTCGTTGCTGTAACCAGGACAATGTGAAAAGAAAATATCAGAGCCAGCATGACAGTGTGAAAAGGGTATATGAGTTGGCCAGTTCTCCTGCACTGGACGCCCTATCCTGCGGCGATGGAAAAGCGTACAGTCTTAAAAAGCCAAGCTAAGGAAAGTTGGATTTGAGTGACAAATGCCATTGTTTGCTATGATGGCACTATCCCGCTGCTCCTCTAAGTCACTTCTTTTTATTTGTCCATTTTGGGGGCCTGCCAGGCTGATCGTGGGAAGATCCATACTGAGTTGGAAGATTAAATACTGTTTAAATGTGGTCCTACTGGAGCTGACTGTAGCCAATGACACCCGACTGGATTACTGTCTGTGTATTGTCTGTCGGAGAGAGAAAAAAATGTAAAATTTGAAATCCATGACTGCTGGTTTGCTACAATGGAAATCCTCCATAAAAATCTCTTAGGCCTAAGCCACCTTTCTTGTGAGGCACCTACTGTAAAAGTTCCCATCAGCTAGGGATAGTCTTCTAATAGTGTCACACTATGCAAAAACAAAATGTCTGACCAATTAGAATATATTTTGGCAATTAAAATATATCGTCTGTGGGGGGGGGGGGGGGGGGGTTGTAATCTCAGATCATTTAGATATTCAGTTTGGAATTTTAAGACCCCTTTAGGTATATATAACATTTTAAAAACTTTAATGTTATTAGCCCATAGGAACACTTTGAATAACCAATGGAAAAACAGATGGTCCAAAAAGGAAGTTTGTCCTATATATGAGAGATGTGAAACTCCAGGAAAAAAAATAAACGTCAACTGTGTTTATTTTTCAGCAATCTTAACATGTAAATATTTGTATGAACATAACAAGATTCAACAACTGAGAAAGCCATGTGACTAACAGAAATGTAATGTGTCCCTGAACAAAGGCTGGGGTCAAAAGTAACAGTCGGTATCTGGTGTGGCCACCAGCTGCATGAAGTACTGCAGTGCATCTCCTCATGGACTGCACCAGATTTGCCATTTCTTGCTGTGAGATGTTACCCCACTCTTCCACCAAGGCAGCCTTCCCCATTGTCATGCTGGAGGGTCATGTTAAGATGAGCCTGCAGGAAGGGTACCACATGAGGGAGGAGGATGTCTTCCCTGTAACGCACAGCATTGAGATTGCCTGCAATGACAACAAGCTCAGTCCGATGATGCTGTGACACACCGCCCCAGACCATAACAGACCCTCCACCTTCAAATCGGTCCCGCTCCAGAGTACAGGCCTCAGTGTACCGCTCATTCCTTCGACCATCACCCCTGGTGAGACAAAACCACGACTCGTCAGTGAAGAGCACTTTTTGCCAGTCCTGTCTGGTCCAGCGAGGGTGGCTTTGTGCCCATAGGCGACGTTGTTGCCGGTGATGTCTGGTGAGGACCTGCTTTACAACAGGCCTACAAGCCCTCAGTCCAGCCTCTCTCAGCCTATTGCGGACAGTGTGAGCACTGATGAAGGGATTGTGCATTCCTAGTGTATCTCGGGCAGTTGTTGTTGCCATCCTGTATCTGTCCCGCAGGTGTGGTGTTCGGGTGTACCGATCCTGTGCAGGTGTTGTTACACGTGGTCTGCCACTGCGAGGACGGACAGCTGATTGTCCTGTCTCCCTGTGGCGCTGTCTTAGGCGTCTCACAGTACGGACATTGCAATTTATTGCCCTTGCCACATCTGCAGTCCTCATGCCTCCTTGCAGCATGCCTAAGGCACATTCATGCAGATGAGCAGGGACCCTGGGCATCTTTCTTTTGGTGTTTTTCAGAGTCAGTAGAAAGGCCTCTTTAGTGTCCTAAGTTTTCATAACTTTGACCTTAATTGCCTACCGTCTGTAAGCTGTTTGTCTTAATTGGATCTACCCATCCCCGATCCGGGAGTGTTGTCATCAACCACAGTAATTAGCATAACGCAAAGGACAACAAATATTTTCTAGAAAATATTCATATTCATGAAATATAGTGAAACACAGCTTAGCCTTTTGTTAATCACCCTGTCATCTCAGATTTTGACATTATGCTTTACAGCCAAAGCAAGACAAGCATTTGTGTAAGTTTATCGATAGCAATCTGGTCACGAAAAGCAATCAAATTAAATCGTTTACCTTTGATGAGCTTCGGATGTTTTCACTCACGAGACTCCCAGTTAGATAGCAAATGTTCCTTTTCCAAAAATATTATTTTTGTAGCCGAAATAACTACGTTAGTTCTTCACGTTTGGCTGAGAATTCGACCGGAAATTGCGGTCACGACAACGCCGAAAAATATTCAAAATTAGCTCCATAATATCGACAGAAACATGGCAAACGTTGTTTATAATCAATCCTCAAGGTGTTTTTCAAATATCTATTTGATAATATATTAACCAGGACAGCTTTATTTTCAGTAAGACCGGGTGGAAAAATAGCTACCTCTGTCTATTACGCAAGAATTACTCTGAGAGCCCTCAGCCGGACACTTACGCAATGTAGTCGCTTACGCTCATTCTTCAACATAAGGTGTGAAACTACGTCAAAATGCTGTAGACACCTTGGGGAATACGTAGAAAAAGGAATCTGGTTGATAGCCCATTCACTGCTCAATAGGGACGCATCGGAACGCAGAGCTTTCAAAACATGAGTCACTTCCTGATTGGATTTTTCTCTGGCTTTTGCCTGCAATATCAGTTCTTGTTATACTCACAGACAATATTTTTACAGTTTTGGAAACTTTAGAGAGTTTTCTATTCTAAGCTGTCAATTATATGCATATTCTAGCATCTTGTCCTGACAAAATAGCCTGTTTACTTTGGGAACGTTATTTTTTCAAAAATGAAAATAGTGCCCCCTATTTTCAACAGGTTAATGACCGTTCCACAGGTGCATGTTCATTAATTGTTTATGGTTCATTGAACAAGCATGGGAAACAGTGTTTAAACCCTTTACAATGAAGATCTGTGAAGTTATTTGGATTTTTACAAATTATCTTTGAAAGACAGCGTCCTGGAAAAGGTTATATAAAAAAGACCAGGACATTTGTGGGAACATATTTACCCCCCTTTTTTAGGCACTAAACTACTTCCATATATACACCAAAAGTATGTGGACACCTGCTCGTCGAACATGTCATTACAAAATCATGGGCATTAATATGGAGTTGACATGTACCTGTTCGTGAGAGACTCACCTTTCGATAGAGGGGCCATAATAGGTTGTAGGCCAAACTGTTCGGACGCTACAGACGTTTTCGTGATAAGACCGATTTTCAGGACATCATGGTCTGACACACACCGCTGTAGCTCAGCCACCTTACATCGCAGATGCGAAAGGATATCTCTAGCTTAAACAGACAGAAATAGACTTGAGGGTTAATGAAGCCGGTGACTTATGTGGTAAACTCCTCAATGCCATTGGATGAATCCCAGAACATATTCCAGTCTCTGCTAGCGAAACAGACCTTGAAGCTTAGCTTAAAATAGAGGTATTGTCAGATTTGCTAAATGGAGGGCGAGGGAGAGCTTGTATGTGTTTCTGTGTGTGGAGTAAAGGTGATCTAGAGTTTTTTTTTGTCTTCTCTAGTTGCACAGGTGACATGCTTGTAGAAATGAGGTAAAATTGATTTTTAGTTTCCCTCCATCAAAATCATTAGCCACTGGATGAGCATTTTCTTGTTTACTAATGGCCCGATACAGCTTGTTGAGTGTGGTCTGGTTGCCAACATCAGTTTGTGGTGGTAGGAAAAATATAGATACATTATCTTGGTAAATAGTAGCTTATCATGAGGTATTCTAACTTTGACCTTGAGACTTCCTTAATATTAGAGAGTGCGCACCAGCTGTTCTTAAAAAACTGCTTAGGGATAGGAGTCCCGCTAGCGAGACAACTTCCGGTGAAACTGGAAGGCGTGCAATTCAAATAAATGATCATAAATATTATGGATTTTAAACATTTATGTACATATAAGTGTCTTATATCAGCTAAAAGCTTAAATTCATGTTAATCTAACTGAACTGGCTGATAGCTATTACAGCAAAAACATGCCAAGCGATTGTTTGAGGACGGCACCCCACCTCAAAATATTTTTCCACCGGCGCAGGTTTCATACATTCACAAATAACGATTTAAATAAATATTGACTGACTTTTTGAAAATCTTCCTCTGATTTGTCATCCAAAGGGTCCCAGCTAAAACATGTAGTGTCATTTTGTCATATAAAATTCTTCTTTATTTCCCTAAAAGGCAGTTTAGTTGGCGCCATCGATTTGAGTAATCCACTCGTTCAACAGGCAGAGAAAGGAATCAGAAAATCTACCCCTAAACTTTGTTTCAACAAGTCAAAATAAGTTTCTATTTACTCCTCAGATACCCTAAAATGTAATCAAACTATAATATTCATTTCGGAAAGAAGTACAGTGCCTTGCGAAAGTATTCGGCCCCCTTGAACTTTGCGACCTTTTGCCACATTTCAGGCTTCAAACATAAAGATATAAAACTGATATAAAACTGACATTTATTGGATATTTCAAACTTTTTTAACAAATCAAAAACTGAAAAATTGGGCGTGCAAAATTATTCAGCCCCTTTACTTTCAGTGCAGCAAACTCTCTCCAGAAGTTCAGTGAGGATCTCTGAATGATCCAATGTTGACCTAAATGACTAATGATGATAAATACAATCCACCTGTGTGTAATCAAGTCTCCGTATAAATGCACCTGCACTGTGATAGTCTCAGAGATTCGTTAAAAGCGCAGAGAGCATCATGAAGAACAAGGAACACACCAGGCAGGTCCGAGATACTGTTGTGAAGAAGTTTAAAGCCGGATTTGGATACAAAAAGATTTCCCAAGCTTTAAACATCCCAAGGAGCACTGTGCAAGCGATAATATTGAAATGGAAGGAGTATCAGACCACTGCAAATCTACCAAGACCTGGCCGTCCCTCTAAACTTTCAGCTCATACAAGGAGAAGACTGATCAGAGATGCAGCCAAGAGGCCCATGATCACTCTGGATGAACTGCAGAGATCTACAGCTGAGGTGGGAGACTCTGTCCATAGGACAACAATCAGTCGTATATTGCACAAATCTGGCCTTTATGGAAGAGTGGCAAGAAGAAAGCCATTTCTTAAAGATATCCATAAAAAGTGTTGTTTAAAGTTTGCCACAAGCCACCTAGGAGACACACCAAACATGTGGAAGAAGGTGCTCTGGTCAGATGAAACCAAAATTGAACTTTTTGGCAACAATGCAAGACGTTATGTTTGGCGTAAAAGCAACACAGCTGAACACACCATCCCCACTGTCAAACATGGTGGTGGCAGCATCATGGTTTGGGCCTGCTTTTCTTCAGCAGGGACAGGGAAGATGGTTAAAATTGATGGGAAGATGGATGGAGCCAAATACAGGACCATTCTGGAAGAAAACCTGATGGAGTCTGCAAAAGACCTGAGACTGGGACGGAGATTTTTCTTCCAACAAGACAATGATGCAAAACATAAAGCAAAATCTACAATGGAATGGTTCAAAAATAAACATATCCAGGTGTTAGAATGGCCAAGTCAAAGTCCAGACCTGAGTCCAATCGAGAATCTGTGGAAAGAACTGAAAACTGCTGTTCACAAATGCTCTCCATCCAACCTCACTGAGCTCGAGCTGTTTTGCAAGGAGGAATGGGAAAAAATGTCAGTCTCTCGATGTGCAAAACTGATAGACACATACCCCAAGCGACTTACAGCTGTAATCGCAGCAAAAGGTGGCGCTACAAAGTATTAACTTAAGGGGGCTGAATAATTTTGCACGCCCAATTTTTCAGTTTTTGATTTGTTAAAAAAGTTTGAAATATCCAATAAATGTTGTTCCACTTCATGATTGTGTCCCACTTGTTGTTGATTCTTCACAAAAAAATACAGTTTTATATCTTTATGTTTGAAGCCTGAAATGTGGCAAAAGGTTGCAAAGTTCAAGGGGGCCGAATACTTTCGCAAGGCACTGTATCTTTATGTTTGAAGCCTGAAATATGGCAAAAGGTCGCAAAGTTCAAGGGGGCCGAATACTTTCGCAAGGCACTGTATGTTCAATAGGAAACCAATTTTAGCAGGTGTGTAATGTCTTCATGGCGCGCGCAAACATGATTTTCCAAGACTGTGTACCTTTCTTATTTGTTTTTAAAGTTACAGGCCTGAAACCTTGATCATTGTCTGCTGACACCCTGTGTAAGCCATAGGAATTGCATCCAGGGAGCTAATTGTCAATACCTTTCTCTCGCAATTCTAAGAGGATGGTCTCTCTCAAAATAATTCTGGTTGGTTTTTCTTTATTTTCTTCTACCATTTTTATTGTGTTATATTATTTTAACATTTCTACAAACTTCAAAGTGTTTTCTTTCCAATGGTTCCAATTATATGCATATCCTGGCTTCAGGGCTTGAGCTACAGGCAGTTTACTTTGGGCACTTCATTCAGACAGGAAGTGGAGAAAAAAGGGGTCTAGCCCTAAGAAGTTTTAACAATGACACACCCCCCCTAACCTTACCCGATTCTGCAATACGGTCTTGACGATGCATAGAAAAACCAGCTAAATGTCTCCGAGAAACATAGGATATTACAGTTCTTCAGTTCGCCAATAGAACAGAGGGTAGAGGCAGATTATTTGCCAATGTAGTTTTGGTGAGCAGTATGTCTTGCACCGCCGACTCGTTGAAGTAGAAACCATCTAAATCGAGGTTAGTGATTGATCGTTGTTCTGATGTTCAGAAGCTTTTTTCGGTCATAGCAATCATTATGTACAAAAAAAAGCTACAATATTCAACTTTTTGAGTGGCCCGTCCAAATTCGCATAGAAATGTGAGTGAAAGATAATCTGTATGTCGACACCTGCTCGTCAAACATCTCATTCCAAAATCATGGACATTGATATGGAGTTGGTCCCCCCTTTGCTGCTATAACAGACTCTACTCATATGGGTTGGAACGTTGCTGAGGGGACTTGCTTTCATTCAGCCATGAGCATTAGTGAGGTCGGTGGCTAATGTTGAGCGATTAGGCCTGGCTCGCAGTCGGCTTTCCAATGCATCCCAAAGTTGTTCAATGGGGTTAAGGTCTCGTCTCTGTGCAGGCCGGTCAGGTTCTTCCACATTGATCACGACAAACCATTTCTGTATGGACCTCGCTTTGTGCACTGGGGCATTGTCATTCTGAAACGGAAAAGGGCCTTCCCCAAACTGTTGCCACAAAGTTGGAATCACAGAATAGTCTAGAATGTCATTGTATGATGTAACATTAAGATTTCCCTTCACTGGAACTAAGGGGCCTAGCCCGAACCATGAAAAACAGCCCCAGATCATTATTCCTCCTCCACCAAACTTTACACTTGGCACTATACATTGGGGCAAGTAGCATTCTCCTGGCATCCGCCGAACTCAGGTTCGTCCGTTGAACTGCCAGATGGTGATGCGTGATTCATCACTCCAGAAAACGTGTTTCCACTGGTCCAGAGTCCAATGACGGCGAGCTGTACACCATTCCAGCTTGGCATTGCGCTTGGTGACTTTAGGCTAATGTGTGGCTGCTCGGCAATGGAAACCCATTTAATGACACTCCTTATGAACAGTTATTGTTTACAGGGGCAGCTCGAGCAGGACAGACATTTGATGAAATTACTTGTTGGAAAGGTGGCATCCTATGAAGGTGCCACGTTGAACGTCACTGAGCTCTTCAGTAAGACCATTCTACTGCCAATGTTTGTCTATGGAGATTGCATGGCGGTGTGCTGGATTGTATACACCTGTGAGCAACTGGTGTGGCTGAAATAACAGAATCCACTAATTCGAAGGGGAGTCCACATAGTTTTGTATGTAGAGTTAATGTCTCCGTTGAAAGTAAATCAAAGAAGCAGTTGATCTGTTCTATGTGTGCTATTTCTATACTTTCCATTCTTAAGTTTAGTTTTTGTCTTTTACTTTTGGTTTTGTACACCAGGTTTGAACAGCTGAAAATAGTGTTTTTGGTTATGGAAAAGATATTTCACAGCAGTATAGACGGTACATTGATTCCCTAAGGAATGACTGCTTGTTTTGTCACAAACAGAAATTAGGCAAACTATTAGAATTTTTGCAACCAGTAAATGGCGGAGCAATTTCTGCATATTGCACCTTTTTATTATCAGCTACAAAAAACATACAAAATAGTAGAATTGGAACCTGTAAAAGGGCCTCCATTGCAGCGCATTTCAGGCTCTTTGGCATGGGTGCAGCCAATAATTGTTTCTTAATATATTTCGTATTAAAATATTTTTGAAGAAAAAAAAGTTACCTTCACTAATATATTTTTCTCTCTCCTCTGCATCTCCTTCTGGCCCTGGTCTCCTTTCCGGCTGGCTCTTGCCGCCTCCCCTCATAGTAGGTAACCAGCTGGGAGCCATGGTACATCAAAGGTAAGCCTGTAGCCAGCACCAATTTACCCGCTGTATTGACAGACAGTAAATACATATTGATTGAGCAATCTGTGGGATTACTCCCTCTCCTCCACTTCATTTTAGCTCACTATCCAACCCAAATACACAACACTGGATCCCCAGCGGGATAGCGCTGAAGTACTTAGACCAGATAATGATTTGTGGACAGCTTCACCGTCTTCTGCTTTGCAAATATAGCAAAGTCTAAAGTATTATGTGTGTAGGTAACTGCCAAAATAAAGGAAACACCAACATAGTGTCTTAATAGGGCGTTGAGCCACCTTGAGCCAGAACAGTTTCAATGCCCTTTGACATAAATTCTACAAGTGTCTGGAAATCTATTGGAGGGGTGCGACACCATTCCTCCACAAGAAATTCCATGATTTTGTGTTTTGTTGATGGTGGTGGAAAACGCTGTCCCAGGCGACGCTACAGAATATCCCATAAGTGGTCAATTGGGTTGAGATCTGGTGACTGAGATGGCCATGGCGTATATTGTTTTCATGCTCATCAAACCATTCAGTGACCATTCATGCCCTGTGGATGGGGTCATTGTCAGCTTATGGGAGCATAGCATCTTATGGGATGTTAATTGTTTAATTCACTCAGGAACCTCACCTCTGTTGAAGCACCTGCTTTCTAAAATATACTTGGCATCCCTCATTTACTCAAGCGTTTATATTATCTGTAGTTCCTATGCTCTATCACAGCGATGGAACAGCAGATAAGTGTTATCCATAGCCCTGTAGTGTAGGTGCGCAACATAATCATTTATTGACTCATCTGATGGCCTTTCTACACTGTATCCGTCTACTGCTACTGCCCACAAAAATATTAAATTGTCGTTTTTTTACGCGTACAAAACATTAAGAACAGCTTACTAATATTGAGCTGCACACCCCCCCCCCCCCCCCCCCCCCCGCCCTCAGAACAGCCTCAATTCATCTGGGCATGGACTCTACAAGGTGTCGAAATCATTCCACAGGGATGCTGACCCATGTTGACTACAATGCTTCCCACAATTGTGTCAAGTTGGCTGGATGTCCTTTGGCTGATGAACCATTCTTGATACACCTGGGAAACTGCTGTGTGAAAAACCCAGCAGCGTTGCAGCACTTGTCAAAACAGGTGCACCTACTACCATACCCCATTCAAAGGCACTTAAATATTTTGTTGCCCATTCACCCTGTAAATGGCAGACATTCACAATCCACGTCTCAATTATGTCAAGGCTTAAAAATCTTAATTTAACCCATCTCCTCCCCTTCATCTGCACAGATTTGAAGTGGATTTAACAAGTGACATCAATAAGGGATCATAGCTTTTACCTGGTCGGTCTATGTCATGAAAGAGCAGGTGTTCTTAATGTTTTGTACACTCAGTATATATATCTTGTCTCTTTTCACCCCACCCTCTTGTAATTTAGGGCAGTTTTGACAGAAGACTTCAAAGTGCCTGATAGAATGGTTGGATTCAGTAAGTACATGTTATGGGAGGTACGTTATGTGGTTTGGGATGTTTTCGTCCTTGGATGCTTGATTTTGAGTTACGTTAAAGGATGTACAGTGCCTTGCGAAAGTTTTCGGCCCCCTTGAACTTTGCGACCTTTTGCCACATTTCAGGCTTCAAACATAAAGATATAAAACTGTATTTTTTTTGTGAAGAATCAAAAACAAGTGGGACACAATCATGAAGTGGAACGACATTTATTGGATATTTTAAACTTTTTTAACAAATCAAAAACTGAAAAATTGGGCGTGCAAAATTATTCAGCCCCCTTAAGTTAATACTTTGTAGCGCCACCTTTTGCTGCGATTACAGCTGTAAGTCGCTTGGGGTATGTGTCTATCAGTTTTGCACATCGAGAGACTGACATTTTTCCCCATTCCTCCTTGCAAAACAGCTCGAGCTCAGTGAGGTTGGATGGAGAGCATTTGTGAACAGCAGTTTTCAGTTCTTTCCACAGATTCTCGATTGGATTCAGGTCTGGACTTTGACTTGGCCATTCTAACACCTGGATATGTTTATTTTTGAACCATTCCATTGTAGATTTTGCTTTATGTTTTGGATCATTGTCTTGTTGGAAGACAAATCTCCGTCCCAGTCTCAGGTCTTTTGCAGACTCCATCAGGTTTTCTTCCAGAATGGTCCTGTATTTGGCTCCATCCATCTTCCCATCAATTTTAACCATCTTCCCTGTCCCTGCTGAAGAAAAGCAGGCCCAAACCATGATGCTGCCACCACCATGTTTGACAGTGTGTTCAGGGTGATGAGCTGTGTTGCTTTTACGCCAAACATAACGTTTTGCATTGTTGCCAAAAAGTTACATTTTGGTTTCATCTGACCAGAGCACCTTCTTCCACATGTTTGGTGTGTCTCCCAGGTGGCTTGTGGCAAACTTTAAACAACACTTTTTATGGATATCTTTAAGAAATGGCTTTCTTCTTGTCACTCTTCCATAAAGGCCAGATTTGTGCAATATACGACTGATTGTTATCCTATGGACAGAGTCTCCCACCTCAGCTGTAGATCTCTGCAGTTCATCCAGAGTGATCATGGGCCTTTTGGCTGCATCTCTGATCAGTCTTCTCCTTGTATGAGCTGAAAGTTTAGAGGGACGGCCAGGTCTTGGTAGATTTGCAGTGGTCTGATACTCCTTCCATTTCAATATTATCGCTTGCACAGTGCTCCTTGGGATGTTTAAAGCTTGGGAAATCTTTTTGTATCCAAATCCGGCTTTAAACTTCTTCACAACAGTATCTCGGACCTGCCTGGTGTGTTCCTTGTTCTTCATGATGCTCTCTGCGCTTTTAACGAACCTCTGAGACTATCACAGTGCAGGTGCATTTATACGGAGACTTGATTACACACAGGTGGATTGTATTTATCATCATTAGTCATTTAGGTCAACATTGGATCATTCAGAGATCCTCACTGAACTTCTGGAGAGAGTTTGCTGCACTGAAAGTAAAGGGGCTGAATAATTTTGCACGCCCAATTTTTCAGTTTTTGATTTGTTAAAAAAGTATGAAATATCCAATAAATGTCGTTGCACTTCATGATTGTGTCCCACTTGTGGTTGATTCTTCACAAAAAAATACAGTTTTATATATTTATGTTTGAAGCCTGAAATGTGGCAAAAGGTCGCAAAGTTCAATGGGGCCGAATACTTTCGCAAGGCACTGTATTTATTTTGTCAAACTGACACATTACCTGAACTATTTTCTCCACTCCCATCCCACTTTTTTTCTCCCCTCCTTCTCCCGCTTATTTTAGTCATAGGCAGAGGAGGTGAACAAATTACGAGAATCCAGCTGGAGTCCGGGTGCAAAATTCAAATTGCCTCTGGTAAGCAGTTCTAAATATACAAATCAAATTTTATTGGTCACATACACATATGTAGCAGATGTTAATGCTTTGTTCCTAGCTCCAACAGTACAGTAGTATCTAACAATTCACAACAATACACACGAATCTAAAGTAAAATAATGGAATTAAGAAATATATAAGTATTAGGACGAGCAATGTCGGAGTGACATTGACTAAAATACAGTGGAATATAATGCAGTATATACATATGAAATGAGTAAAGCAGTATGTAAACATTATTAAAGTGGCCAGTGATTCCGTGTCTATGTACAGTGTAGGGATTCATGATATATTGGTGAACATATCGGAATCGGCTGATGTTAGCTAAAAATGCCAACATCGGTGTTGGCCAGATGTTTAGTTTAACGGCAATGTTAAAAACCAATGTCAAAGCTACCATGCATACCTATATAATGTAGGTACAGGACGTAATGACACCACGTAAAATGTTGGGCTTCACGTGCAACAAAGCATTGTTAACCTAGCCCACAATGTCTGCTGTGTGGAAAATTATTATGTGACGTTCAGTCATATTCAGGTCCTGATTGATCAACAAACTTATTTGACATGTCAAATTGTGTTATTTGATGTGTTAAATAGTATATTTTTTGACACGCAAAGACTCAAACAGCGTTTCATAGGAATCCTGGTTGAGAATGAAACGACTGAACAAATGAACAACGTAACAGCACAGCAAGTAAGTGACAGAAATAGGTTTTGATGATGTTTTACTGGTAATGGGGACATATGTAAATGCCAACAAATAACTTTTGTGTGTGTGTGTGTGTAACCTTTATTTAACTAGGCAAGTCAGTTAAGAACAAATTCTTATTTACAATGACGGCCGGACGACGCTGGGCCAATTGTGTGCCGCACAATGGGGCTCCCAATCATGGTCGGATGTGATACAGCCTGGATTCGAACCAGGGACTGTAGTGACGCCTCTTGCACTGAGATGCAGTGCCTTAGACCGTTGCGTCCATGTGTGTTTGTGTGTGTGTGTTAACTATTTAACTATACTGGAATGCTTAAAAGGCAGCTACAATTTTAAATATCGGTTATTGGTATTGGCCAAAAATGTAATATCGGTGCATCACGAGTACAGTGCCTTCGGAAACTATTCAGACCCCTTGACTTTTTCCACATTTTTTTTCTTCTTCACACAATACACCGTAATGACAAAGCAAAAATATTTTTTTTTATTTTTTTTTACTAATTTAGAATAATAAAAAAACAGATATGATGTTTACATTAGTATTCAGACCCTTTACTCAGTACTTTGTTGAAGCACCTTTGGCAGCGATTACAGACGTTTTGTCTTCTTGGGTATGACACTAAAAGCTTGGCACCTGTATTTGGGGAGTTTCTCCCATTCTCTGCAGATCCTCTCAAGCTATCTCAGGTTGGATGGGGAGCGTTGCTGCACAGCTATTTTCAGGTCTCTCCAGAGATGTTTGATCGGGTTCAAGTCCGGGCTCTTGCTGTGCCACTCAAGGACATTCAGAGACTTGTCCTGAAGCCACTCCTGCTTTGTCTTGGCTGTGTGATTCGGGTCTTTGTCCTGTTGGAAGGTGAACCTTGATACCAGTCTGAGGTCCTGAGCACTCTGGAGCAGGTTTTCATCAAGGATCTCTCTGTACTTTGAAGAGGTGCAGTTGCACCTTCTAAATCACACTGTCTGTTTATTTGGACCATTTCAGAGTGTCAGTGACATGTACGCCGCGGAACTGAAGCTTTTCTCCTTCTCCACTGCGGTCCCAGCGATGTGGATAGGGGCATGCTCCATCTGCTGTTTCCTGAAGTCCACGATCAGCTCCTTCGTTTTGTTGACGTTGAGGGAGAGGTTAATTTCCTGGCACCACTCCGCCAGGGTCATCACTTCCTCCCTGTAAATTGAGGTCAGCGAAGTAGCAGTGTTGTTTTCTACCTTCACCACCTGGGGGCGTCCAATCAGGATGCACAGGGCGGGGTTCAGTCCCAGGGCTCCAAGCTTAATGATGAGCTCTGAGAGTACTATGGTGTTGAAGGCTGAGCTATAGTCAATATGTGGATATGTGGTTTCCAGTTTGCACACAGTCCAGTGTAGCTCCTTGAGGGCCGCCGTTGTATCGGCTTGACGCGGAATATACACGGCTGTGACTATAACCGAAGATAATTTTCTTGGGAGGTAATTCGTCGGCATTTGATTGTGAGATATACTAGGTTGGGTGAACAAAAGGACTTGAGTTTCTGTGTGTTATCATGAAACATACACTACCGCCTTTCTTCTTCCAGGAGAGTTCTTTATTCTTGTCTGCGGGAGGTACTGAGAACCCAGCTGGCTTTATGGATGGAGACAGTATTTCGGGAGAGAGCCATGATTCTGTGATACAGTGTATGTTACAGTCCCCGATGTCTCTCTGGAGGGAGATCCTCACCCTGAGCTTGTCTACTTTATTGTCCATAGACTGAACATTAGCTAGTAATATACTCGGAAGCGGTGGATGGTGTGCACGCCTCCTGAGTCGGACTAGAATACCTCTTCTCCTCCGGTGGCATCTTGGAGCAGCCTCTGGGGTAAGTTCAATTGCCCTGGGGGGGTAAGAACAAAGAATCCAATTCGGCAAAGACGTATTCCTGGTCGCAATGCTGGTTAGTTACCGCCGCTCTGATATCCCAAAGTTATTTCCGGCTGTATGTAATAACGCAAAAAACATTCTGGGCTACTAATGTAAGAATTAACACACCAAAAAAACAAAATACTGCAAAGTTGCTTAGGAGCTAGAAGCAGAGCTGCGATGTTTGTCGGCCCCATTGTACAGTATGTCCCTTAATGTCTGTGACTACACACACTTCCCAACACTTCCTGTCCTTATGTTAGATAATAACCAATATCAGATTGCTTTTACTTTTATATCTCATTAACATACAGTAGGACACAAGCTAATCAAGGCTGTCAGCAATGAGGTGATGATGCAAAATGCATTATCATGAGCTTTTATGTTCTGTACCGAAAGGGTTCTATCTCAAAAACTTGACTCCTTTAACTGTATGCCAGCGGTTCTTTCTCATTGTAGAGAGTGGCGGTATGATGGACAGAGCCTGCTCCCTCAATGGAACCCCAGAGAGCATTGAGTGAGTTTCTATATTGAGACGTTGAACGTGACAGAAATTCTATAAACTCAGTAGCAGTATCGTCAACAATCCTTTGTCATTTTTGAAAAGAACAATATGTCCCATTATTGATGGTCTATAGATGCTCACACACTGTATTAACTTCAAAACGACACATTTATTTAACTGTTACTCCATAATATTACAGTAATTGACTATACATAAAACAGTTTTAAAAACCACATTGTGGACTAATCATAAAATGTTGACACTGTAGGCAATCATGTAATTGGTATTACCTAAAAATACATCACATCTATACATCATTGATATGCAACTGTTTGCTCTCCACCAGGCAGGCCAAAAGAATGCTTGGGCAGATAGTGGACCGCTGTCGAAACAGCCCTGGGTTCCACAGCGAGGCTGAGGACAACAGCTCAGTCCACGAGATGCTCATCCCAGCCAGCAAAGTGGGCCTAGTCATCGGGAGGGGAGGGGACACCATCAAGCAACTGCAGGTATGCCTTCTAAGATATATATTTTTTAAATCAGTTCTCTTGGGCTATAGTACTTCCTCTAGCCTACTATACTAATCCTCTATGATCTACAACTAGCCTTATTACTACCATTATAACTGCAGTCACTACTGGTACTAGGCCTACAAAGCTTTTTTTAACCTTTCTGATCTCCCCATCCCGGATCCGGGTTCGTGAATACAGACTCAAGCTCATTACCATAACGCAACGTTAACTATTCATGAAAATCGCAAATGAAATGAAATAAATATGCTAGCTCTCAAGCTTAGCCTTTTGTTAACAACACTGTCATCTCAGATTTTCAAAATATGCTTCTCAACCATTGCAAAACAAGCATTTGTGTAACAGTATTGATGGCTAACGTAGCATTTAGCATTAGCATTCAGCTGGCAACATTTACACAAAAAAACAGAAAAGCATTCAAAAAAATCATTTACCTTTGAAGAACTTCAGATGTTTTCAATGAGGAGACTCTCAGATAGCAAATGTTCAGTTTTTCCTGAAAGATTATTTGTTTAGGACAAATCGCTCCGTTTTCTGCGTCACGTTTAGCTATGAAAAAACCCCTGTATCCAGGATTGTGTAAATCTATCAGCAAGCTCATTAGCATAACACAACGTTAACTATTTATGAAAATCGCAAATGAAATGAAATAAATATGCCATCTCTCAAGCTTAGCCTTTTGTAAACAACACTGTCATCTCAGATTTTCAAAATATGCTTCTCAACCATAGGAAAACAATCATTTGTGTAAAAGTAGCTAGCTAGAGTTAGCATTTCGCGTTAGCATTTAGCGTTAGCATTAGCGTTAGCATCCAGCACGCAACATTAACAAAAACATAAAAGCCTTCAAATAAAATCATTTACCTTTGAAGAACTTCTGATGTTTTCAATGAGGATACTCTCAGTTAGATAGCAGATGCTCAGTTTTTCCAAAAAGATTCCTTGTGTATTAGAAATAGCTCCGTTTTATACATCACATTTGGCTACCAAAAAAAATCCATAAATTCAGTCCTCAAAACGCAAACTTTTTTCCAAATTAACTCCATAATATCGACTGAAAACATGGCAAACGTTGTTTAGAATCAATCCTCAAGGTGTTTTTCACATATCTCTTCATTGATACATCGTTCTTGGAAACATGCTTTCTCTCCTGAATCCCAGGAGAAAATGCCTGCACCTGAAGATTACGCACAAATTTAGACAAAGGACACCGGGCGGACCTCTGGAAAATGTAGTCTCTTATGGCCAATCTTCCAATGATATGCCTACAAATACGTCACAATGCTGCTAAGACCTTGGGCGAACGACAGAAAGTGTAGGCTCATTCCTTGCGCAATCACAGCCATATAAGGAGAGAATGGAAAACAGAGCTTCAGAAATTCTGCTAATTCCTGGGTGATGCATCATCTTGGTTTCGCCTGTAGAATGAGTTCTGGGGCACTTACAGACAAAATCTTTGCAGATTCTGAAACTTCAGAGTGTTTTCTTTCCAAACCTGTCAAGAATATGCATAGTCGAGCATCTTTTCGTGACAAAATATCGCGCTTAAAACGGGAACGTTTTTTATCCAAAAATGAAATAGCGCCCCTAGAGCTCTAAGAGGTTAACCTCTTAGAGCTCCCCCTACTTTGTGCAATTTCCGCCTGAAGACATACCCACATCTAACAGCCTGTAGCTCATGCACAGAACCAAGGATATGCATATTCTTGGTACCATTTGAAAAAAAACACTCTGAAGTTTGTGTAAATGTGAATTGAATGTAGGAGTGTTGAATGTAGGAGAATATAACACAATAGATCTGATAAAAGAATGGAAAAAAAACATACGTTTTTTATTTTCGTATCATCTTTAAAATGAACAAGATAAAACAAACATTCAGATAGGATGTTAAGAGGATGATAAGGATGATAAGAGGGCAACAGTACTTGTGCAAAGTTTCAGAATGATAACTTCCAAAATGAGTGTGCTACATGACATTTATCATGAAGTCACCCAGGTGTCCCACACAAGTAGCCCAAATGTACCCAAGTGGCCAAATTGGTGAAGGTATACATTTTGAAACAAATAACTATATACAAAATACCAAAATGGTATTCTAACTATTTACACACTTTCAATATTTGGAAGACCCTCAGTCCTCTATCAAAACAAATCAATTTAAATAGCCCCAGCCTAAAACCCCAAACAGCAAGCAATGCAGGTGTAGAAGCACGGTGGCTAGGAAAAACTCCCTAGAAAGGCAAAAACCTAAGAAGAAACCTAGAGAGGAACCAGGCTATGAGGGGTGGCCAGTCCTCTTCTGGCTGTGCCGGGTGGAGATCACAGTGGTTGTAGAGGGTGCAACAGGACAGCACCTCGAGTAAAAATGAACAGTTTAGGGTTCCATAGCCGCAGGCAGAACAGTTGAAACTGGAACAGCAGCAAGGCCAGGTGGACTGGGGACAGCAAGGAGTCATCATGCCAGGTAGTCCTGACACATGGTCCTAGGGCTCAGGTCCTCAGAGAGAGAGAATTAGAGAGAGCAAACTTAAATTCACACAGGACACCGGATAAACTCCCATTCGGAGTCAGTGTCACTGTGAAAGAAAATGTTCAGTTAGAATAGTTTCACATATGAGCCCTTATTCAACAGGTATAATAAACAGATATATATATATGGAGTACAGGGAACATAAGGTTGAATATATTATGACCTGCTTGATCTACTGTCTCTTTTATATTATGACATTTCAGCAAGATCTACTGTCTTTATTATATTACAACAGACCAGCTGTATCTACTGTCTCCATTTCACTTTGGCCATTGTTGTGGGCCTGCCCTCCCCTCAACAGCCTCAAATAGGCTATTTCATGTGGGTTGGGGTGGGGCGGCAGACACACGCATCTCACATTTCATGACATTACATGTTTATATATTGCTTCTAAAATAAAATAAAAATCACAAATAATATTTGATATTATTAATTTCAAACAAGGGCATTAGCATGATAAGAACTTACCAGTCCAAAACGATGTCCTCTCCCGTTCAAAAAATATTCCTCCACAATCGCTAAATGAATCGTCCTACAACAATCTGTCTCACTTTCCCAATCAATTTATTCAAAAATTGTGTGTACATCTGTATATCTAGATTTAGCTTTCCCTGACTTAGTCGCCAAACTGATTGATATATAAACAGCTAAATCTACACGTTTACCAAACAATGCAGTGCGTAATATGTGTTTCTCCTTCCGGTATGAAACCCCAATGGCGAATGACTCTTTACCCTGGAGCTTACTACATGGGTTGGTCTTGCAACACATAAACTTGATCTATTGCCGTTTACCTCAGCTCATTGGCTATCTACCCAGCTAGATTTCAAGACGATCAGTGGTCATTGGGTTAAAAGACAGTCAATCAACGAAACAGCGGGCAAATCATTGGTGCACAATGATGTCATGACTTGTTGTCTTCAAATCGGTTTCTTTCAGTCAATACGTCCCGCGAAATGGCCCATCACTTTTGATTGTGTTACAAACAAACCAGTTGATTGCAGTGAAACCAAACATGACTGGAAAAGTCACGTTCTGTGGGGGTTATTTACCCGGAATGTGTCGTCGAAAATGGAATGAGACGGAATTCACGACACAAGCGGTTCACAAAATGTTTCGTGTTGGGTTATAAAAACACATTTTATCAAACAAAAGCTCATTCATTGTGTAACAATGAGCATTGGAATTGCAAACAGACGAAGATCGTCAAAGGTAAACAATTTATTTTAATGCAGTTTGTGATTATGTTACGCCTGTGCTAGTAAAATTGTTGTTTTTTATGGGTCTCTATGCTCAGATAATCGCATCGTATTCTTTCGCAGTAAATCCTTTTTGAAATCTGACAACGCAGTTGGATTAGCAAGATTCTAGGCTTTCGATACACGTGAGACACTTGTATTTTCATGAATGTTTAATATGACTATTTATGTAGCGATCACCGTATGTTGTGGAATTTCAGCCCGCTAGCGGGTTCAGTGCGCAGACAGGTTAACCCCACTACAACTTATTTCGCAACCATAAATACTTGCACACACATTTTCATTTGGAAATGTTCATTGTCTAGTCTCTGCAGTCTTTTCTCAACTGTATCCACCTGTAAAGCTCATTTGTGATTTGAACATCAAGTAATTACTGCCAGTAACTGCCAAAACAAAGGAAACACTTGAGTAAATTAGGGTTCTGGCAGCTCTGTTATGGTGTGGGGTCAGGGGTTAAAGTTCTCCCTTCCTCTCAGACACATTTACCCATCCATCCATCGACTTACCATTCCCACACAACATATAGCCTATACATCCACACACCCATTCTCTCCCACCCTCCTAGACATAATCATATTCACTATCCCTTACTCTTCCCTCATACTCCCGTTCGTATACACAAACACACCCACGCACATCTATAGAACAGCTATAAGATAAGACTTTATTTTAAATACATTTTTTTAAATATAACCTTTTTTTAACTAGGTAAGTCAGTTAAGAACATTCTTATTTACAATGACGGCCTACACCGACCGAATCCGGACGACGCTGGGCCAATTGTGAGCCGCCCTATGGGACTCATTCACAGCCGGCTTTATTAGTCCATACAGGCTTGAAATATGACTTCTGCTTTTTATCCAACCTAACAGATATACACACACATCCACACAAACACACACTAGGTTGGATAGGCACTAAAATGAATAAACGTTCTAGGTAGTCATTATTATTCCTTGTTTGCCATTTATAGCTAATATTCAATGGTTGTTATTGGTGAGAGTGGAGATGGGATTGGGGTGGTGTGGCTGGGAGGGAATCAGACACTCCTGAATTATGCTTGATGCCTTCGGTCTCTTTGTGGACCCACTTTCTCCAAGTAGAGCCCCACCAGCCACTTTATTTTAATTTGTTAGGAGAGGTGTTGGAGTTTTAAAAGCCCTAAAAAGGCACAGTGCCTCAAAGTACAAAGAAGTGCTTTATATATTTTTAAATATTTTATATTGTTCTCTGTTAAATGTCTGTTCTTTCTACATGGTCACACGTTATATAATATGCGTAATGTAGTCGTGGCCAAAAGTTTTGAGAATGACACAAATATTAATTTCCACAAAGTTTTCTGCTTCATTGTCTTTAGATATTTTTATCAGATGTTACTATGAAATACTGAAGTATAATTACAAGCATTTCATAAGTGTCAAAGGCTTTTATTGACAATTACATAAAGTTGATGCAAAGAGTCAATATTTGCACTGTTGACCCTTCTTTTTCAAGACCTCTGCAATCCGCCCTGGCATGCTGTCAATTAACTTCTGGGCTAATTCCTGACTGACGGCAGCCCATTCTTGCAAAATCAATGCTTGGAGTTTGTCAGAAATTGTGGGTTTTTGTTTGTCCACCCGCCTCTTGAGGATTGACCACAAGTTCTCAATGCAATTAAGGTCTGGGGAATTTCCTGGCCATGGACCCAAAATATCAATGTTTTGTTCCCCGAGCCACTTAGTTATCACTTTTGCCTTAAAGCAAGGTGCTCCATCATGCTGGAAAAGGCATTGTTCGTCACCAAACTGTTCCTGGATGGTTGGGAGAAGTTGCTCTCGAAGGATGTGTTGGTACCATTCTTTATTCATGGCTGTGTTCTTAGGCAAAATTGCGAGTGAGCCCACTCCCTTGGCTAAGAAGCAACCCCACACATGAATGGTCTCAGGATGCTTTACTGTTGGCATGACACAGGACTGATGGTAGGGCTGTGCTCACCTTGTCTTCTCCGGACAAGCTTTTTTCCAGATGCCCCAAACAATCAGAAAGGGGATTCATCAGTGAAAATGACTTTACCCCAGTCCTCAGCAGTCCAATCGCTGTACCTTTTGCAGAATATCAGTCTGTCCCTGATGTTTTTCCTGGAGAGAAGTGGCTTCTTTGCTGCTCTTCTTGACACCAGGCCATCCTCCAAAAGTCTTCGCCTCACTGTGTGTGCAGATGCTCTCACACCTGCCTCCTGCCATTCCTGAGCAAGCTCTCTACTGGTGGTGCCCCGATCCCGCAGCTGAATCAACTTTAGGAGACGGTCTTGGCACTTGCTGAACCGCTCTCCTTGAAGTTCTTGATGATTCGATAAATGGTTGCTTTAGCTGCAATCTTACTGGCAGCAATATCCTTGCCTGCGAAGCCCTTTTTGTTCAAAGCAATGATGACGGCACGTGTTTCCTTACAGGTAACCATGATTGACAGAGGAAGAACAATGATTCCAAGCACCACCCTCCTTTTGAAGCTTCTAGTCTTTTATTTGAACTCAATCAGCATGACAGAGTGATCTCCAGCCTTGTCCTCATCAACACTCACACCTGTGTTAACGAGAGAACCACTGACATGCAATGACATTTTCTTCCCTTATATCCCAGCCCCCAGACCAAGAAGGTTGCTTTTTAATCTTGTAATGTACCTTACATGGGGTGAAATACACATTATTTCATTGCATATCCACCTAGGGCCAAATCTGTTTTCTTTAAATATACACTACCGTTCAAAAGTTTGGGGTCACAAAGACATTTCCTTGTTTTTGAATGAAAAGCACAACAAATGTGCATTTTTTCAAAGGGACATTTCTAAGTGGCCCCAAATGTTTGAACGTAGTGTAATTCAAGCAATAGTAGATAAAATCCAGACAGGAACTATTTTTTTAGCAGGTGACTTAAATCACATATTTGACAAGTTAGACAGACATAGCAATTCAAAAGGCACATTTTAAGGAGCCTCCAAAGAGGTGGAAAAATTGTATATCTACATACAAATAATTTACAGGACACCTGGATATTACTTTTCCCAACTACAAATAACAGTTAGTGACAGAATATGGAGAATGAACAGGCACATTTTCAAGACCCTGAAATTTATGAAATACGTGATTTAAAATAAACCTTTACCGTTGCAAATGTAGACAGAGAAGAAGGAAGACTTTTTTTTTTTTAGAAAGAACCCATAAGAAATATTTACAAGGAAAAGAAGAAAATACAATTCCTGAACTTAAGCAGGAATAATATATTTTACTTTTGAAGAGAGCCAACAACTACAGGTTAAACTCCAGTAAAGCATACGATTTAATAGAAAATAAACCTGGTAAACATCTCACAAAACGAACACTCGCCAAACCAGTTAAACTCAGCAAAAAAAGAAACGTCCTATCACTGTCAACTGTGTTTATTTTCAGTAAACTTAACGTGTAAATATTTCTATGAACATAAGATTCAAGAACTGAGACATAAAATAAACAAGTTCCATAGACATGTGACTAACAGAAATGGAATAATGTGTCCCTGAACAAAGGGGGGTCCGATAAGCTCAGTCCGATGATGCTGTGACACACCGCCCCAGACCATGACGGAACCTCCACTTCCAAATCGATCCCGCTCCAGAGTACAGGCCTCGGTGTAACGTTCATTACTTCAACGATCAACTCAAATCCGACCATCACCCCTGGTGAGACAAAACTGTGACTCGTCAGTGAAGATAACTTTTTGCCAGTCCTGTCTGGTCCAGCGACGGTGGGTTTGTGCCCATAGGTGACGTTGTTTTCAGTGATGTCTGGTGAGGACCTGCCTTACAACAGGCCTACAAGCCCTCAGTCCAGCCACTCTCAGCCTATTGCGGACAGTGTGAGCACTGATGGAGGGATTGTGCGTTCCTGGTGTAACTCTGGCAGTTGTTGCCAGCCTGTACCAGGTGTGACGTTCAGATGTACCGATCCTGTGCAGGTGTTGTTACACGTGGTCTGCCACTGCGAGGACAATCAGCTGTCCGTCCTGTCTCCCTGTAGCGCTGTCTTAGGCGTCTCACAGTACGGACATTGCAATTTATTGCCTTTGCCACATCTGCAGTCCTCATGCCTCCTTGCGGCATTGTTAAACACTTTACAATGAAGATCTGTGAAGTTTTTGTATTTTTACGAATGATCTTTGAAAGACAGCGTCCTGAAAAAGGGACGTTTCATTCAGTTTATCATTTTTAAAGATAAGGATACAAATGCTTTAATTAGGAGCAACAACGCTATTAATGACAAGATTGTGTTTATTGACACACCCGTGCGTCAATTTTAGTAACATAATAAAAAAATCCCTGTCAAACTGCGTCAGTTTAAGCTACATATATCTGTTTTCTTGCATGGGCTTCGTTTTAATCCATTGCATCTGCCTATGTCGGCCTTCCGCATCTGTGATGGAATATGGCCAAGCTACAGCGGTTTTTGTCAGACAATGAGACATCCTGAAAGTCTTCTCACCAAAACATCTTTAGCATCTGAACACTGATGTGCCAACTTGTGTCTTTAGCGTCTGAACTGTTTGGGCTACAAATAGGGCTGTGGCAGTCACGAAATTTAGTGAGCCGGTGATTGTCAAGCAAATAACTGTCAGTCCTCACGGTAATTTACCATTTAATTAACAAACATATTTAGCATTTCTTGGCTTCTACACATAGCCCATAAGCCACTGATGCAGACCTTTGGAACATCTACATTTTAAAAAGTCTAATCTATGTAATACAGCCTACACCTTCTCAATTAATCCTTATGTTAAGTCCTGATCTGGCTATGCCATATGGCTGTGGGCTACACTAGTTAATTTAGCAGACAAGATTTGGTTAGAATTCCGTGGCATTATTTTATAGTATGAAGAATACAGTTGAATAAAATAGAAAGGATATTGTCTTCAAACAATTTGAGGGAGTGCGCACTTGCGGCTATTCTGTGTTGAGCGGTTAGCAAATAAATAGATACTCCAATATGCTTATTCATTTAATTGTACTTGTTCTACAGACATTGGGTTACAAGTTTTTTGATTATTAATACATTGTAAGGCTTCATGATGCGATCCTAATGATGACTTGAAAAAAGTAGTTTTTTGCGTGGGCTGTTCACACTTCATCAGTCTCTCATTCACAATTTTGACAAGCACAATTTTTTTTTCAATCCATGCCTTTTGTGGCCGTTGTTCCCTTCTCCCTGAGTGCCCCCGAAGCACCTCTCACTCACATGGCTCTCCATCACGTGATTGGCTCTTTCTCACAGGCTACAAGTGAAGACAGACATTTTGGGGTCGCAACTGCGTGCGTCCTTATCCAATTCCGTGGTGTATATTAGAAGAACAATCCACATTTACTTTTCGTCAGCCAACAAGATGTGTAGGCCTAACGAACAGCAAAAGCACTAGCCTATGTCAATCTACTATCCCCCATAGTATAAAAGTTGACCACTTCTATGCATGAAATAATCTGAATTTTTATGGGACAGTTGTGGGATAACATAGATCTCAAATGTTTTACCCAATGAAACTGATGCAACAAATCAGAACGTTTAGCTTAAAATGTGATTAACTATTAGGCTATTTCCTCACATAAGCGCAGCAATGCACACACGGCAGTAGACTATATGCGTGAATGTACCATTAGTGGTAAAACACCATTATCAAAAGTGACCGCAAATGTGATTATGCATGTAAATGCTTCTATTATAAAGGTGCATTTTTATGGTGAAAATTATCTTCCCCAAACTTGAAACTAATGTGCTGCTTATGTATGCCAGTTAGGTTCTACAACAACCCTTGTAAAGCGGATGAATGTGCCTAATTTTATGAAGTTATTTGGACACTTTTTAGTTGTGACACAACCTTATCCAAACAGTTAGCAAGTTCGGTAGGCTACTGATGACCATCAGTAGCATCAGATCTTGGAGAACCCCAATTACCATGATCATGCTGTTTTAATCAACTTCTTGATATGCCTCACCTGTCAGGTGGATGGGTTATCTTGGCAAAGGAGAAATGCTAACTAACAGGGGTGTAAACAAATTTGTGCACAATTTTGAGAGAAATAAGCTCATATGACAAATTTCTGGGATCTTTTATTTCAGCTCAGGAAACATGGGAACAACACTTAATAACACATTGTGTTTATATTTTTGTTCAGTGTAATATATGACCCCATTATGAAATGGAGAGACTCTCATCTCTAAGTCTCCCATTAGTGTCACGGGACTCGTCTTGTGCTAACAAAAATAAGGGGTAAAATATGTTTCCAAAAAACAAAAATATTCTCCTAGATACTGTATAGGACATACACTTCAAAACCTTATTGCTTATGATTTATTTTTTGACTGTATTTTTCTCTTCCATTTATGAATGTGTTATTCAATGTGTGTCTATGGGCTATAGCTAGAGCACTCCTGATATCTCCTCCAGGAGTGATAAGTATCATTTTTATCTTCTTTGGCCTAGTACTGTATTTTTGCTAGCTTGGGCCATCTACTTTAAGTGTTGCCTGTTTTCCCATTGGCCTACTTGGTGTGGGAACTGCTGACTGCTCACAATTTGCAGATAGTTTTTTACACATCAACCAGGATCAAGGGGCAGTGCAATTTGTGACTTGTTTTGGTAATCAGCGGCTGTATTGGAGGGGGAGCGGTTTCACGTCTCCCAGACAATCCGCAGTTAGTACAGGGCGGTGTGCTCTCTACCTCTGCTAGGGAATTAGCAATTAGTTAGTTCTTCAGTCTCTCCTGGATTCTCAGCGGGAGTTGTAAGTGGCGGTCATGGCGTGGCGGTCATTGTCGCTGAAACAAAGACGGTTCTGCCGAGGTGTTCGTGGAAGGGAACAGAGGAATGCTCCACACCAGTCCCTCACTTGAGTATCTTACATAGTTAATTACGGATTATTTCATTTTGCTCTTTTGTAGCTTAGTCAACCATGTGTGTGTTTTCTATACCTGTTTACACCTCTCCCTGTAGGCTTTACGGACGCTCTCCACCCCTTGGTTGCAACCCTTCTAATTTAGTGTATCCTGCGTGCGCAACCCATTTGGAATTCCGGGTCTCTGGCAGCGTTTGGAACTGCCGATCTGCGGTCAAGAATGCGGAGTTCATCTCAGCCTATACTGCCCTTTAGGCCCTTGACTTTTTGCCCCGACGGAGACATGGATCACCCCAGAGAACACTACTACTCCAGCTGCTCTTTCTTCATCTGACCGTGTTTTCTCTCGTAGTCCGAGAGCATCTGGTCGTCGGGGCACAGGTCTACTAATTTCTCTGAAGCAAAGATTTTCTCTTTTCTCCCTCTCACCTGTCCATCTCCTCACATGAATTCCATACTGTTACTTGTCCATTCAAGCTTAACATTATTGCGATTTATCGCCCACCAGGTGCCCTTGGAGAGTTCCTCAATGAGCTTTACACCTTGATAACCTAATTTCCTGACGATGGCTCACCGCTCCTCGTACCTGGCGATATCAACCTCCCGACGTCTGCCTTTGATTCATTTCCTTCCAACTCTTTCCCGTCCTTGCCTCTCTTGACCTCATCTTTGCTAGAGACTGCTTTCCTACTAATCTTGCTGCAACTCTTGCCCAGCTCTCTGATCACTACTTTGTTTCCTTTTCTGTCTCTCTTTTCTCCAACACAAACCACTCACCCCCTACCCAGATGGTCATGCGCCGTTGCAATCTTCACTCTCTCTCTCCCACTAGTCTCTCCTCTTCTATCCTATCATCGCTCCTTTCTGCCAAATCCTTCTCCCTCCTGTTTCCTGATTCTGTCTCTTCTACCCTACTCTCCTCCTCCGCATCCTATGACTCGCACTGTCCCCTTTCTTCCCGGCCTGGCTTGGCCCTCCCGTCCTGCTCGGTGGCTGAGTGACTTATTGCGAGCTTACAGAACAGGGCTGCGGGCCACTGAGCGAAAGTGAATGAAAACTAAACTTCCGGAGGACCTATCATCCTTTCACTCCCCCTCTTTACATTCTCTTCCTCTGTATCCGCTACGAAAGCCCCTTTCCACCACTCTAAATGTCAAGCTTCTGCCTCAAACCCTAGGAAAGGATTTTACACCTTCTCCTCCCTCCTTAATCCGCTTGACAAATTCACTCACACAGATCAACCCTACACCTTGACTTCTTTCTCCAGATGACATCCTGAGGTCTAGCCGCCTGACAACTTACCCACTTGACCACATCCCCTTCTCCCTTCTCAAGACCATCTCTGGAGGCCTTCTCCCATTCCTCACTTCCCTCATCAACTCATCCCTGACCACTGGCTCTGTCCCCTCTCGACTTCAAAATGTCCAAAGTTCCTCCCCTCCTCAAGAAACCAACACCAACTTTCTCATTATCTCTCTCAGAACAATCTTCTTGGCCCTCACCTGAGACCTGAGACTGCTCTTCTCTGTGTCCCAGAGGTTCTCTGCACTGCCAAAGCTGACTCTCTCTCTGTTCTCATCCTTCTAGGTCTATCCGCTGCCTTCGACACAGTGAACCATCAAATCATCCTCTCCACCCTCTCAGGGCTGGGCATCTCAGGCTCTGAACACTCTTGAATTGCAACCTACCTGACAGGCCGCTCCTACCAGGTGATGTGTGTCTGCACCACGTACTCTCGCCCCCAGTGCTCGGTTCTCCTCTATACACCAAGTCACTCGGCTCCGTCATATCCTCACATGGTCTCTCCTTTCATTGCTATGCAGATGACACTCAACTACTACCCCCCCCCTTCTGACACCCAGGTGGCGACACGCATCTCTGCGTGCCTGGCAGATATCTCAACTTGGATGTCGGCCCACCACCTCAACCTCAAGCTTGACAAGACGGAACTGCTCTTCCTCCCGGGGAAGGCCTGCAACCTCAAAGACCATCTCCATCACAATTGACAACTCCACAGTGTCACTCTCCCAGAGTAAAAAATAACCTTGGTGTGACCCTGGACAAACACCCTATCGTTTTCTACAAACATCAAAGCAGTGACCCACTCCTGCAGGTTCATGCTCTTCAACATCCGTAGAGTACGACCCTACATCATACAGGAAGCTTTGCAGGTCCTAATCCAGGCACTTGTCCTCACCTGGCTAGATTACTCCAACTCGCTGTTGACTGGGCTCCCCGCTTGTGCCATCAAACCCCTGCAACTTATCCAGAACACTGCAGCCCGCCTGATTTTCAACCTTGCCAAGTTCTCTCATGTCACCCCTCTCCTCCGCACACTCCACTGGCTTCCAGTCGAAGCTTGCATCCGCTACAAGACCGCGGTGCTTACCTACAGAACAGCAAGAGGAACTGCCCGTCCCTATCTTCAGGCTATGCTCAAACCCTATTCCCCAACCCGGGCACTCCATTCTGCCACCTCAGGTCTCTTGGCCCTCCAACCCCTATGGGAGGGCAGCTCCTGCTCAGCACAGTCTAAGCTTTTCTCTCTCCTGGCACCCCAATGGTGGAACCAGCTTCCCCCTGAAGCTAGGACAGCAGAGTCTCCTCCCTATCCTAAACATCTAAAACCCTACCTCTGCAAACAGTATCTTAAATAATGCTCCCCCTCACCAGCACTTGCACTTGACACCCCCCCCCCCCCCCTCCCCCCACACTTATAGCTCTGACTGTACTGATAGCTACGTCATTGAGGAAAAATGTACTTTCTCTTCCTGTGATATGTGGTTGTCCCACCTAGCTATCTTAAGATAAGTGTACTAACTGTAAGTTGCTCTGGACAAGAGCATCTGCTAAATGACAAAAAAGGAACTGGAAAGACCAAATTCAATATTTTATCCCAAAGGGGGTAGATCAGCTTTAACATTACACATACAGTTCCTACACCTTGGACACACCTACTCATTTAAGGGTTTTTCTTTCTTGATACTATTTTCTACATTGTAGAATAATTGTGAAGACATCAAACCTATGAAATAACCCACATGGAATCATGTCCTAACCAAAAAAGTGTTAAACAAATCAATGTATTTTAGATTTTAAATCATTTAAAGTAGCCACACTTTGTGCAAATCTGCCATCAAAGCAATCTTGGCATTCTCTCAACCAGCTTCACCTGGAATGCTTTTCCAATAGTCTTGAAAGAGTTCCCACATATGGTGAGCACTTGTTGGCTGCTTTTCCTTCACTCTGCAGTCCAACTCATCCCAAACCATCTGGGTTTGAGGTCGGGTGATTGTGGAGGTCAGGTCATCTGATGCATCACTCTCCTCCTTGGTCAAATAGCCCTTAAACAGCTTAGAGATGTGTTGGGTCATTGTCCTGTTAAAAAACAAATGATAGTCTCACTAAGTGCCAACCAGATGGGATGGCGTATCGCTGCAGAATGCTGTGGTAGCCATGCTCGTTAAGTGTGCCTTGAATTTTGAATATATCACTGACACCAGCAAAGCACCCCTACACCAATTTTCACGGTGGGAACCACACATGCGGAGATCATCCTTTCACCTATGTTGCGTCTCACAAAGACACGGTGGTTGGAACCAAAAATGTCAAATTTGGACTCATCAGACCAAAGAACAGATTTCCACTGGTCTAATGTCCATTGCTTGTGTTTCATGGCCCAAGCACGTATCTTCTTATGACTGGTGTCCTTCAGTAGTGGTTTCTTTGCAGCAGTTGGACCCATGAAGGCCTGATTCACGCAGTCTCCTCTGAACAGGTGCTGTTGAGATGTGTCTGTTACTTGAACTCTGTGAAGCATTTATTTGCACTGAAATGTCTGAGGTTGGTAACTCTAATGAACTTATCCTCTGCAGCAGAGTTAACTCTTCTTTTCCTGTGGCGGTCCTCATGAGAGCCAGTTTCATCATAGCGCTTGATGCTTTTGCGCCTGCATTTCAAGAAACTTTAAATGTTCTCGAAATTTTCAGAAAGTAATGATGAACTGTCGTTTCAAGTTGCTTATTTGCGCTGTACTTTAAAATAAAATGTTATTGGTCACATTCATGTGTTTAGCAGATGTTTTTACAGGTGTAGCAAAATGCTTGTGTTTATAGCTCCGGCAGTGCAGTAATATCTAACAATTTCACAACATTTACCCAATGCACACAAATCTAAAGAATGGTGTCAGAGCGGCATAGACAAAGATACAATATATACAGTTGAAGTCGGAAGTTTACATACACCTTAGCCAAATACATTTAAACTCAGTTTTGCACAATTACTGACATTTAGTAGATAATAGTAGAGTGGTTTATGTCAGCTTTTATTTCTTTCATCATATTCAAAGTGGGTCAGAAGTTTACATACATACATACACTGAATTAGTATTTGGTAGCATTGCCTTTAAATTGTTTAACTTGGGTCAAACATGTCGGGTAGCCTTCCTCAAGTTTCCCACAATAAGTTGGGTGAATTCTGGCCCATTCCTCGTGACAGAGCTGGTGTAACTGAGTCAGGTTTGTAGGACTCCTCCCTCGCACACGCTTTTTCAGTTCTGCCCACATATTTTCTATTGGATTGAGGTTAGGGCTTTGTGATGGCCACTCCAATACCTTGACTTTGTTGTTCTTAGGCCATTTTGCCACAACTTTGGAAGTATGCTTGGGGTCATTGTCCATTTGGAAGACCCATTTGCGACTAAGCTTTAACTTCCTGACTGATATCTTGAGATGTTGCTTCAATATATTCACATAATTTTCCTACCTCATGATGCCATCTATTTTGTGAAGTGCACCAGTCCCTCCTGCAGCAAAGTACCCCCACAACATGATGCTGCCACCCCTGTGCTTCACGGTTGGGATGGTGTTCTTCAGCTTGCAAGCCTCCCCCTTTTCCTCCAAACCTAACGATGGTCATTATAGCCAAACAGTTCTATTTTTGTTTCATCAGACCAGAGGACATTTCTCCAAAATTTACGATCTTTGTCCCCGTGTGCAGTTGCAAACCGTAGTATGGCTTTTTTATGGCAGTTTTGGAGCAGTGGCTTCTTCCTTGCTGAGCGGCCTTTCAGTTTATGTCGATATTGGACTCGTTTTACTGTGGATATAGATACTTTTGTACCTGTTTACTCCAGCATCTTCACAAGGTCCTTTGCTGTTGTTCTGGGATTGATTTGCACATTTCGCACCAAAGTACTTTCATCTCTATTAGACCGAACACATCTCCTTCCTGAGCGGTATGACGGCTGCGTGGTCCCATGGTGTTTATACTTGTGTTCTATTTTTTTGTACAGATGGAAGTGGTATCTTCAAGCGTTTGGAAATTGCTCCCAAGGATGAACCAGACTTGTGGTCTACTATTTTTTTCCACTCTGTGGAATGTTGTCCCACTCCTGGCGGGATCTGGAACACGCTGTCATACTTGTCATTTCAGAGCATCCCAAACATGCTCAATGGGTGACATGTCTCGTGAGTATGCAGACCATGTAAGAACTGGGACATTTTCAGCTTCCAGGATTTGTGTACAGATCCTTGCGACATGGGGCTGTGTATTATCATGCTGAAACATGAGATGATGGCGGCGGATGAATTGCACAAATGGGCCTCAGTATCTCGTCACGGTCTCTCTGTGCATTCAAATGGACATCAATAAAATGCAAATGTGTTTGTTGTCTGTAGCTTATGCCTGTCCATACCGTAATCCCACTGCCACCATGGGGCACTCTGTTCACATTGTTGACATCAGCAATCCGGTCGCTCACACGACGCAAGCGGTTGTGAGGCCAGTTGGACATACTGCCACATTTTCTATTAAAAACTTTGGAAACCTTCAACTTTCCAGCTGAAACAATACGTTTCATAAAAATATTATATAAATATCCAGAAGCAAAAATATAAAAAATATAAACCAATAGTACATTATCTGATGAATTTGTTTTAGAAAGGGGCTCAAGACAGGGATGTCTTCTCTTCCCCCTCATGTTTGCTTTGGCAATTGAACTGAGACAGGACCCAAACATAACAGGTATCAGTATTGGTAAACATGAATATAAACTACATTTATTTGCCGACGATCTCCTGATATACCTGACTAATATTGAAAACTTTCAGAACTCTAAAATCTCAGGATATACAATTTACATGGGGAAAAAAATGAAATAATGGCATTAGGAAAAATAATATCTCATGGACCACAAAAAATATCTAACACTTATGATGTTTAATAAGTGACAACAAACAATAAATATTTAAAGGTAACTTGATCCCATTACTCAACAGGATGAAAGCAGATCTAGTTAAATGAAACAATCTTCCCATGAATCTTACTGTTAGAATAAACCTCTTCAGAATGGCATTCATTCAAACGTTTTTATATTTATTCTCTGTAATATCAATTACCTCTACCAAAGACATTCTTTAAAAAAGTAAACTCTGCTATAACATACTTTATGTGGGCAAGATAAACTCATAGAATGAAATAAGTTTTACATCTTCCTAACTTTCCGGACTTGGAATTGTGTCAACTCGCCACCCAAGCTTTTACTTGCAATATATTGTTAAATGAACTTAAAGAGGAAAAATCAGTACATATTGAAGATGTGCATGCTAATCCTGCAAACCTTTAAGTCTATTTTCAAATCAAATTGTATTGGTCACATACACATTTTTTTTGTTGATATTATTGCGGGTATAGCGAAATGCTTGTGTTCCTAGCTCCCACAGTGCAGGAGTATCTACACACTAAAAGTAAAATAATTGAGTTCAGAAATATATAAATATTAAGACGAGCAATGTCGGAGTGAAAAAATACAGTAGAATAGAATACAGTATATACACATGAGATGAGTAAAGCAGTATGTAAACATTATTAAGGTAACTAATGTTACATTATTAAAGTGGCCAGTGATTCTATGTTCATAAAGCAGCAGCCTGTTAAGGTGCAGGGTTGAGTAACCAGGTGGTAGCGTGCTAGTGATGGCTTTTTAACATTCTGATGGCCTTGAGACAGAAGCTGTTTTTCATTCCCTCTGTCCCAGCTTTGATGCACCTGTAATGGCATCGCCTGCTGGATGATAGTGGGGTGAACAGGCAGTGGCTCAGGTGGTTGTTATCCTTGATGATCTTTGTGGCCTTCCTGTGACATCCATCGGGTGTTGTAGGTGTCCTGGAGGTCAAGCAGTGTGCCCACAGTGATGCATTGGGCAGACCGCACCACCCTCTGGAGAGCTCTGCGGTTGCGGGCGATGCAGTAGCCATGCGGTGATACAGCCCGATAGGATGCGCTCAATTGTGCATCTGTAAAAGTTTGTGATGGTCTTAGGGGCCAAGCCGAATTTCTTCAGCCTCCCATCTGTGTGGGTGGACCGTTTCAGATTGTCAGTGATGTGTACACCAAGGAACTTGAAGCTTTCCACTTTCTCCACTGCAGTCCTGTCGATGTGGATAGGGGCGTGCTCCCTCTGCTGTTTCCTGAAGTCCACGATCATCTCCTTTGTTTTGTTGATGTTGAAGGAGGCATGGTGTCATTGGTGAACAGGGAGTACAGGAGGGGGATGAGCACGCACCCTTGTGGGCCCCCTGTGTTGAGGATCAGCGAACTGGAGATGTTGTTTCCTACCTTCACCACCTGGGAGTGGCACATCAGGAAGTCCAGGACCCAATTCACAGGGCTGGGTTCAGACCCAGGGCCCTGAGCTTAATGATGAGCTTGGAGGGTACTATGGTGTTGAATTCTGAGCAATAGTCAATGAACAGCATTCTTATGTAGGTATTCCTCTTGTACAGATGCATCGTCTGTGGATCTATTGGGGCGGGAAGAAAATTGGAGTGGGTCTAGGGTGTTTATTTTTTTTATTTTACCTTTATTTAATCAGTTAAGAACAAATTCTTATTTTCAATGACGGCCTTGGAACAGTGGGTTAACTGCCTTGTTCAGGGGCAGAACGACAGAGTTTTACCTTGTCAGCTCGGGGATTTGATCTTGCAACCTTTCGGTTACTAGGCCAACGCTCTAACCGCTAGGCTACCTGCCGCCACTTAAGGTGATATGATCCTTAAACTAGCCTCAAATGCTTCATGATGACAAGTGAGTGCTAATATTGGTAGTCATTTTATTTTTATTTCAACTTTATTTAACTAGGCAAGTCAGTTAAGAACAAATTCTAATTTATAATGACATCCTACCAAAAGGCCTCCGGCGGGGATGGGGGCTAGGGTAAAAATAATAATATAGCAAGCCAGCAACAAATGACAACACAGCGTGGTAGCAGCATGGTAGCAACACATGACAACAACATGATACACACAGTCAACACAAATCAAATCAAATTTTATTTGTCACATACACATGGTTAGCAGATGTTAATGCGTGTGTAGCGAAATGCTTGTGCTTCTAGTTCCGACAATGCAGTAATAACCAACAAGTAATCTAGCTAACAATTCCAAAACTACTACCTTATAGACACAAGTGTAAGGGGATAAAGAATATGTACATAAAGATATATGAATGAGTGATGGTACAGAGCGGCATAGGCAAGATACAGTAGATGGTATTGAGTACAGTATATACATATGAGTATGTAAACAAAGTGGCATAGTTAAAGTGGCTAGTGATACATGTATTACAAAGATGCAGTAGATGATATAGAGTACAGTATATATGTATACATATGAGATGAATAATGTAGGGTATGTAAACATTATATTAGGTAGCATTGTTTAAAGTGGCTAGTGATATATTTTACATCATTTCCCATCAATTCCCATTATTAAAGTGGCTGGAGTTGAGTCAGTGTGTTGGCAGCAGCCACTCAATGTTAGTGGTGGCTGTTTAACAGTCTGATGGCCTTGAGATAGAAGCTGTTTTTCAGTCTCTCGGTCCCAGCTTTGATGCACCTGTACCGACCTCGCCTTCTGGATGATAGCGGGGTGAACAGGCAGTGGCTCGGGTGGTTGTTGTCCTTGATGATCTTTATGGCCTTCCTATGACATTGGGTGGTGTAGGTGTCCTGGAGGGCAGGTAGTTTGCCCCCGGTGATGCGTTGTGCAGACCTCACTACCCTCTGGAGAGCCTTACGGTTGTGGGCGGAGCAGTTGCCGTACCAGGCGGTGATACAAGCCCGACAGGATGCTCTCGATTGTGCATCTGTAGAAGTTTGTGAGTGCTTTTGGTGACAAGCCGAATTTCTTCAGCCTCCTGAGGTTGAAGAGGCGCTGCTGCGCCTTCTTCACGATGCTGTCTGTGTGGGTGGACCAATTCAGTTTGTCTGTGATGTGTACGCCGAGGAACTTAAAACTTACTACCCTCTCCACTACTGTTCCATCGATGTGGATAGGGGGGTGTTTCCTCTGCTGTTTCCTGAAGTCCACAATCATCTCCTTAGTTTTGTTGACGTTGAGTTTGAGGTTATTTTCCTGACACCACACTCCGAGGGCCCTCACCTCCTCCCTGTAGGCCGTCTCGTCGTTGTTGGTAATCAAGCCTACCACTGTTGTGTCGTCCGCAAACTTGATGATTGAGTTGGAGGCGTGCGTGAGTGAACAGGGAGTACAGGAGAGGGCTCAGAACGCACCCTTGTGGGGCCCCAGTGTTGAGGATCAGCGGGGTGGAAATGTTGTTGCCTACCCTCACCACCTGGGGGCGGCCCGTCAGGAAGTCCAGTACCCAGTTGCACAGGGCGGGGTCGAGACCCAGGGTCTCAAGCTTGATGACGAGCTTGGAGGGCACTATGGTGTTAAATGCCGAGCTGTAGTCGATGAACAGCATTCTCACATAGGTATTCCTCTTGTCCAGATGGGTTAGGGCAGTGTGCAGTGTGGTTGAGATTGCATCGTCTGTGGACCTATTTGGGCGGTAAGCAAATTGGAGTGGGTCTAGGGTGTCAGGTAGGGTGGAGGTAATATGGTCCTTGACTAGTCTCTCAAAGCACTTCATGATGACGGAAGTGAGTGCTACGGTAGTCGTTTAGCTCAGTTACCTTAGCTTTCTTGGGAACAGGAACAAGGGTGGCCCTCTTGAAGCATGTGGGAACAACAGACTGGGATAGGGATTGATTGAATATGTCCGTAAACACACCAGCCAGCTGGTCTGCGCATGCTCTGAGGGCGCGGCTGGGGATGCCGTCTGGGCCTGCAGCCTTGCGAGGGTTTTCGTCACGTCGGCTGCAGTGAAGGAGAGTCCGCATGTTTTGGTTGCGGGCCGTGTCAGTGGCACTGTATTGTCCTCAAAGCGGGCAAAAAGTTATTTAGTATTTAGTCTGCCTGGGAGCAAGACATCCTGGTCCGTGACACAGATAACAGCACAAAGGGCAAGAAGGTAGAAAACAACAATACATGACGCAACATAGCCAGAACTGTCAGTGTGTCCATGATTGAGTCTTTGAATTAAGAGATTGAGATAAAGCTGTCCAGTTTGAGTGTTTTGTTGCAGCTCGTTCCAGTCGCTAGCTGCAGCGAACTGAAAAGACGTATGACCCAGGGATGTGTGTGCTTTGGGGACCTTTAACAGAACGTGACTGGCAGAACGGGTGTTGGATGAGGGCTGTTGTAGATATCTCAGAAAGGGGGGAGTGAGGCCTAAGAGGGTTTTATAAATAAGCATCAACCAGTGGGTCTTGCGAGGAGGATGCGGCTAGGGATGCAGTCTGTGCCGGCAGACTTGCGAGGGTTAACACGCGTAAATGTCTTACTCACACGTCGGCCACATCGGTTGTACTGTGTTATCCTCAAAATGGGCGAAGGTGTTTAGCTTGTCCAGTAGCAAGACGTCAGTGTCCGTGACTGGTTCTCCCTTAGTAATCCGGGATTGTCTGTAGACCATGCCACATACGTCTCGTGTCTCAGCCGTTGAATTGCAACTCCACTTTCTTTGTGCTGACATTTTTCCTGTTTGAATGCCTTACGGAGGGAACAACTACACTGTTTTGTATTCAACCATATCCCCAGTCACCTTGCCATGGTTAAATGTGGTGGTTCACCCTTTCAGTTTTGTGTGAATGCTGTCATATTTCCACGGTTTCTGGTTTGGGTAGGTTTTAATAGTCACAGTGGGAACGCCAATGTTATTCTCATAGGCTACCCGGAACATATCCCAGTCCGCATGATCAAAACAATCTTAAAGCATGGATTGAACCAGCGTTGAAAATACTTTAGCACGGGTACTTCCTGTTTGAGTTTTTGCCTATAGGAGGGAAGGAGCAAAATGGAGTCGCAATCTGATTTGCCAAAGGGAGGGTTGGGAAGAGCCTTGTAGGCATCTCGAAAGGGGGATTAGCAGTGGTCAGGTGTTTTTCCAGAACGAGTACTACTGTCAAAGTGTTGACAGAACGTCAGTAGTGTTTTAAGCAAATTTGCTTTGTTAAATCCCCAGCTACAATAAATGCAGCCTCAGGATATGTGGTTTCCAGTTTGCAAAAAGTCCAGTGTAGTTCCTTGAGGGCCGTCGTGGTATCGGTTTGAGCAAGAATATACACGGCTGTGACTAACCGAAGAGAATTATCTTGGGAAGTAATACGGTCGGCATTTGATTGAGGTATTCTAAATTGGGTGAACAGAAGAACTTGAGTTTCTGTATGTTATCATGAAACATACACCACGCCTTTCTTCTTCCCGGAGATTTCTTTTTTCCTGTCTGCACGATGTACTGAGAACCCACCTGGCTGTATGGAGGCGACAGTATATCCCAAGTGAGCCATGATTCTATGAAACACAGTATGTTACAGTCCCTGATGTCTCTCTGGACGGAGATCCTCGCCCTGAGCTCGTCTACTTTATTGTCCAGAGACGGAACATTAGCAAGTAATATACTCTGAAGCGGTGGATGGTGTGCACACCTCCTGAGTCGGACTAGAAGTCCACTCCGAATACCTCTTCTCCGCCAGCAGCATCTTGGAGCAGCCTCTAGGATAAGTTTGATTGCCCTGGGGGGTAAGAACAAAGGATCCAATTTGGGAAAGTGGTAATGCTGGTGAGTTACCAGCACACACAGAACATTAACAACTTCATAGTTAATAACGATATGGAAGAAAATTAAACGTATTCTACAAGAACCAATATTATTCCCTAAAAACACAACCCTATGAAACAATCCTTGGATAGCTTTTCAGAATTGGCCCACATGGAAAAATAAAGGCATAAAAAACGTAAATAACTTAGTAATAGGAAATTCAATTATTTCCGTCACAGATTTCAAAAGCAATTTTTGACTGACCAATGTAGACATTTTCCAATACATGCAACTTAAAAGTTACAGTGCCTTGCGAAAGTATTCGGCCCCCTTGAACTTTGCGACCTTTTGCCACATTTCAGGCTTCAAACATAAAGATATAGAACTGTATTTTTTTGTGAAGAATCAACAACAAGTGGGACACAATCATGAAGTGGAACGACATTTATTGGATATTTCAAACTTTTTTAACAAATCAAAAACTGAAAAATTGGGCGTGCAAAATTATTCAGCCCCCTTAAGTTAATACTTTGTAGCGCCACTTTTTGCTGCGATTACAGCTGTAAGTTGGTTGGGGTATGTCTCTATCAGTTTTGCACAGCGAGAGGATGATTTTTTTTTCCCATTCCTCCTTGCAAAACAGCTCGAGCTCAGTGAGGTTGGATGGAGAGCATTTGTGAACAGCAGTTTTCAGTTCTTTCCACAGATTCTCGATTGGATTCAGGTCTGTACTTTGACTTGGCCATTCTAACACCTGGATATGTTTATTTTTGAACCATTCCATTGTAGATTTTGCTTTATGTTTTGGATCATTGTCTTGTTGGAAGACAAATCTTCGTCCCAGTCTCAGGTCTTTTGCAGACTCCATCAGGTTTTCTTCCAGAATGGTCCTGTATTTGGCTCCATCCATCTTCCCATCAATTTTAACCATCTTCCCTGTCCCTGCTGAAGAAAAGCAGGCCCAAACCATGATGCTGCCACCACCATGTTTGACAGTGGGGATGGTGTGTTCAGCTGTGTTGCTTTTACGCCAAACATAACGTTTTGCATTGTTGCCAAAAAGTTCAATTTTGGTTTCATCTGACCAGAGCACCTTCTTCCACATGTTTGGTGTGTCTCCCAGGTGGCTTGTGGCAAACTTTAAACAACACTTTTTATGGATATCTTTAAGAAATGGCTTTCTTCTTGCCACTCTTCCATAAAGGCCAGATTTGTGCAATATACGACTGATTGTTGTCCTATGGACAGAGTCTCCCACCTCAGCTGTAGTTTTCTGCAGTTCATCCAGAGTGATCATGGGCCTCTTGACTGCATCTCTGATCAGTCTTCTCCTTGTATGAGCTGAAAGTTTAGAGGGACGGCCAGGTCTTGGTAGATTTGCAGTGGTCTGATACTCCTTCCATTTCAATATTATCGCTTGCACAGTGCTCCTTGGGATGTTTAAAGCTTGGGAAATCTTTTTGTATCCAAATCCGGCTTTAAACTTCTTCACAACAGTATCTCGGACCTGCCTGTTGTGTTCCTTGTTCTTCAATGATGCTCTCTGCGCTTTTGACGGACCTCTGAGACTATCACAGTGCAGGTGCATTTATACGGAGACTTGATTACACACAGGTGGATTGTATTTATCATCATTAGTCATTTAGGTCAACATTGGATCATTCAGAGATCCTCACTGAACTTCTGGAGAGAGTTTGCTGCACTGAAAGTAAAGGGGCTGAATAATTTTGCACGCCCAATTTTTCAGTTTTTGATTTGTTAAAAAAGTTTGAAATATCCAATAAATGTCGTTCCAATTCATGATTGTGTCCCACTTGTTGTTGATTCTTCACAAAAAAATACAGTTTTATATCTTTATGTTTGAAGCCTGAAATGTGGCAAAAGGTCGCAAAGTTCAAGGGGGCCGAATACTTTCGCAAGGCACTGTATATATATAAACATTTCCACCTGAAATCTTTTGGACATCAGAGCAATGTTGATGGAACCCTATTTGACTCAGAAAAGGATACCCATATGATAGGCAATATACACAAACCTTGCAGAAATCCTATCCAACTGACAATCTCTAGAAAAAAAATATTAACTATTGGAATCAAAACTTAAAATATACTGATATAGGTACAAGATGGAGTGTTTGGAACATAACTAACAAAATTAGAGTTAACGAAAATGAATGCTTAACCCAGTATAAACTAATCTATAGAATGTATTATACAAGAAACAAAATTCACAAATTCTACAGCACAATGGCAGTGTCATATCTTAAGTGTGAAACTAGCAAGATCTCAATAATTCATGCCTTCTGGGAGTGCTATAAAGTCCAAAAGTCATGGGCAGACTTAGAAAGTTGGCTGTCAGAAGTTTTGCAAAGACAGATTACAATTAAATTGACAATCAGCATATTTCAAGACATGGCATATGGGGGTGCGGTGAGATATCCAATGGGGTGGACCATACTTTTCTGTACTTAAAAGCTGGAAATCAAATTATCCTCCATCACTATACCAGTGGATGAATCAGATTTATCTCCGTAGCACACATATACATTTAACAGTTCGTTTTAAGGCCATATGGCATAGTGCTACAAACAATGGAATGTTCCAGGGGATGAAGGATGAGTGTGGTTGTGAGACATACCTAAACTAACCTGTACCCCTGCACATTGACTGAGTACCGGTACCTCCTGTATATAGTCTCTTTGTTATTTTATTGTTTAGTTAATATTTTCTTAACTTCATTGTTGGTTATGGGCTTGTAAGTAACAACACCTGTTGTATTCGGCGCATGTGACAAATACGATTTTATTTGTATGGTTGCGGTGGGAACGTGGGTCTGAGCAGGTTGTGATGTTGTTAGAAATATGTGTTTTGTCTATTTATTGTGTTTATGTATGGTTATTGTTTGAAAAATAATATAAATAAATAAGACACCAGGACTGAGCTTCTCAGTCCTTCAACATAAAAAATTATCCCTGGGAGGACCCCCTAGCAAGGGGCCTGGAATTGGTCAAACTCGCAGGTTTAATACATGTACAAAATTATCCTCTTTCCCTAAAAGCATGGTAGTCATGACTTTCTTACATGAAAAGGAGGTTAACTTGTCCCCAGACAATCGATCTGAGATGGATTTAATTTTCAGTCATGGGATTTTTGTTGTTGTTGCTTTAACCCCTGCGTGGGGTGTGTCGTGTCTTTACTATCATTAACTGAAGACTTATAGTTTTTTATCAAAGATGCTTTGTAATTAGCATTTTGTGTTGAACTAATCAGGCAAATGTAATTAACTAGGAAGTCGGGGCACCAAGGAAAATATTCAGATTACAAAGTTATAATTTTCCTAATATAACTTTTCAGATATTTTAATATCTGATCAATTAGTCTTCTGATTAATTACTTATTCTTTATTTTACCTCATGTTAGTCTCATTTGAATGAATGCTTATGAGTGTGCTGCTGCCTACCACCGCTCAGTCAGACTGCTCTATCAAATATCAAATCATAGACTTAATTATAATATAATAACACACAGAAATACGAGCCTTTGGTCATTAATATGGTCGAATCCGGAAACTATAATTTCGAAAATAAAACGTTTATTCTTTCAGTGAAATACGGAACCGTTCGGTATTTTATCTAACGGGTGGCATCCCTAAGTCTAAATATTGCTGTTACATTGTACAATGTTCAATGTTACGTAAAATTCTGGCAAATTAGTTCGCAACGAGCCAGGCTGCCCAAACTGTTGCATATACCTTGACTCTGCGTGCAATGAACGCAAGAGAAGAGACACAATTTCACCTGGTTAATATTGCCTGCTAACCTGGATTTCTTTTAGCTAAATATGCAGGTTTAAAAATATATACTTCTGTGTATTGATTTTAAGAAAGGCATTGGTGTTTATGGTTAGGTACAGTCGTGAAATGATTGTGCTTTTTTCGCAAATGCGCTTTTGTTAAATCATCCCCCTGCGTTGCATCGATTATATGCAACGCAGGACAGGCTAAATAAACTAGTAATATCATCAACCATGTGTAGTTAACTAGTGATTATGATTGATTGATTGTTTTTTATAAGATAAGTTTAATGCTAGCTAGCAACTTACCTTGGCATCTTACTGCATTTGGGTAACAGGCATGCTCCTCGTGGAGTGCAATGAGAGGCAGGTGGTTAGAGCGTTGGACTAGTTAACTGTAAGGTTAAAAATCTGTCGTTCTGCCCCTGAACAAAGCAAGTAACCAACCCACTGTTCCTAGGCCATTATTGAAAAAATGTGTTCTTAACTGACTTGCCTAGTTAAATAAAGATGTCCAAAAGTACCTATTTCCAAGTGTTATGAAAACTTGAAATCGGCCCTAATTAATCGGCCATTCCGATTAATCGGTCGACCTCTAATATTTACGCTCAGTGTGTCGTCGGGATCTCTGTTGAAAAGTTTGTTTCTGTTGAAGAGTTTGTCCGCCCTCTCTCTGTCGCGGTTAGAATGGATAGTTCAGAGTGACATTTATTCATGTCGTTATAGATAGATGTTTCGGCGGTTGTCGGTCTTTGCGTTCAATGATACTGAATTCCTAGCTGCAGACTTGTAATTAATATCAAAGACTTATTCTTATTCTGTCGGTATCGATAGTCTAAGAGTTTAATCAGGTGGATGGTTAAAAGATCCAGCAGTCTGGTCTCAAACCTTGGCCCTCTCGTTATCGAGATAAGCTGGTCTGCAACCTTTTGTCCTCTCGTAATTTAGAGAAACATGGTCTGTTGAGAAATTCTCACGGTGGGGGTTTTATTCGGAAGAGCAGAAAAGGGCTGTCTCATGACGCCAGGTCCTAACTGTGTTCATGGGGGCGTGCCAGTGACTTAAGTGAAACTTTACACAGAAATACGATTCTCTCGCATTACATCATTACATAGCATCCCATAATTTCACAAATAGTTTAATCATTCCTCATTCATCCTGTACAGCAATTAGATGCAAGCCTCATAACTGAGGCTATTATATAAACAGTGTTATGGTAATTTGGCCGTATTGTCTCCCATGAGTTTCACAAAATTGTACCAAACGGACCAGTTCGTAGCTGGATTCTTCACCGATCTGTTATACCTTCTCCAGAACATAAATGTTGTTCGGACCTCAAGTTTTGTGAGGTGGAAGAAATTCCTTTTTTCTCTCTATGAAAACTCTCTATACTGTGGCCATGAGGAGATGATCTGCTCCAGGATTTTATGACCTGAGGTCGCAGCAGCCTGAGTGTAGGAGATAGAGAGAGGGGGAAGGGGCTTGCTGTACCCAAAGAGGGCAACGTCATGACAGGTGCATTTTCCTGGCATGGTTTAGGTCTGCTCAACTCCTTAGAGGGAAAGGTAATCGCCAATAAATACATAGCCATTCTGAGTGATCACCTGCAACCTATGGTGAATCATTTATATTCTGATGGGAGTAGTCTCATCCAACATAATGCCCCAATCCACAGAGTGGTCACTGAATGGTTTGATGAGCATGAAAACGATGTCAACCATATGCCACGGCCGTCTCTGGGGTATCTTTTTTTTTAAAGCTGGCCTTTTTGGCATTATCTCAATAAAAGTGGTAAAATAACACAAAGCTATATCAAATCAGGTAATGCCAAATTTCTGTCTGAAGGAAGTATGCTTTGAAATTATTAAAATGCGTCAGAAGGTTATTGGAAAGTTTTAGGAAAACATCAGGGGTCAGGCAATCTTTGTGTATGATGTCATGTTCTTTAGAGAATCAATTGATTTTCCCCAGTCATTTTGTGCGGATTTGTGACACTCCCTTCTAACAAGCCCTGCACTGCTTGCAAGTGTCATAGATGGAAACGGAAGACATGGACATGAAAGTCTTAAGCTTACAGCATTGGGGTCATAATAGATAATAGCTCCAAATGTTCAAAGCTAGATACAATTGCAAGATTCTACACTGAACCTGCTCTGTTTGTCCCAGGATGGTTACGCGTATAACCACAGTTCTATGAATTAAGCGATGCGTTCAGCTGACTGAGAGGGAAACAACTTGCACAACACATTAATTCACTGTGTGTGATCTTTCTTAGGAGAGAATAGGAGTGAAGATGATGATGATCCAGGACGGCCCCATGCCCACCGGGGTGGACAAACCCCTGAGAATCACTGGGGATCCCTACAAGGTCCATGTGAGTGAAGAGTGGGTGGGGTGCGGCTTCAGTCGACAGCCACGGTGCACGCAGAATTATTTGCAGAAATCCTCACTTTTCAATCCAATACAGACCCTCCTCTACATTCCAGTGAGGCTTTCTGTTGACAATTATTTAGACTTTTTCTGATTTGTGATACAGATCATTTTGCACTTTGAAAAATGCATTAGGTGGTCACTCTTTACTCTTTGAAGATCCCGTTATTCCATCTGTCACCTCTGGGATGTACCGTCACGTGAATCCCATTTTCTTCTCCCCTTCACAGCAAGCGCGGGAATTGGTGATCGAGATCATCCGCGACAAATACCAGGGAGACTTGCACAGTGGCCGAAACGACTTTGCGTCAAGATTGGGTGGAAGTACTTTGGATGTAAGAATGCAATGTAGGGACGTCCAGTGAATGTCACAACCAATGACTATGGTGCCATTTTGAACACACCCTTGATGTTTGAGCTCACATGCTTCAGGCCAATCCCTCCCTTCAGGTGGCAGTACCCAGGTTTGCAGTGGGGATTGTCATCGGCAGGAGTGGCGAGATGATCAAGAAGATCCAGGGAGATTCCGGAGTGAGGATCCAATTCAAACCAGGTGTGTGCGTGTATTTCTTTTAACATATGTCAGATGTGTCATATGAACGAAGGTAGAGTTGGAATTATATTGGGGTATGCCATGTCTCTTATCGTACCATGACCAATTATATATGTGGAAAGGCGACTTTCTGTGTGTTGGTGTGTGGCTGTATCTGCTGTCAGTCACCACTGTTAGCTTAGTGTTGACCCTACTCCCTCCCACCAACAGATGATGGCATCAGCCCAGAGCGCATCGCCCAAGTGATGGGACAACCAGACAGGTGTCAGCACGCTGTCCAACTCATCAACGAGCTCACCCAAACAGCACAGGTACACACACACACACACACACAAAGACAGAACGAATGAATAGCTTGCAAGTAAACACTCAGAGCAAGGCACACATTGCACAGAACACACACATTATGGACAAGTAGAGTGCACACACAAACGCATAACAGCAAGCAAACACACATACACACTCGGCACAGAACACAAAACTCATGTGCCAAGCAAACACACGTACCACTTGTGATTCTTATTTCCCAGTCAGTTTATTTCCAACCAAGCTGCCTCTTGACCCATGGTTGCGTCCCAATGGCATCCTATTTCCTGCATACTGCTCTGGTCAAAAATAGTGCACTACGTATGGAATAGGATGTCATTTGGGACTTGGCCTATGTTGCTGGAGTCTCCTGGCGTGTATTGCTCAGGTGGCCATTACAAGAGAATTACCATTTAGATATGCAGATACGATCTGCAACTCCTAGTCAAATACAGTTTACAGATATGTCATACCTTTGGTTGACTTTGTAGGCGCAGACGATATCAGGGTTGATAAGATATTGTATGGCATGTATTTGAATATATTGTTTGAAATGTCTTATCAGAAGGACATTGTCAATAAATGTCACTCCATGCTTGGGTTAAGCACCCAGGGTATATCTGTACTAGGTGGTGAGTGTCTCGTTGCTGTATGTAAAAAGTTTTAATTTAATGTTGGATCATTATGCATCGCTGCCCTCTATTCTCATTGTATTTATTGTCTGTAATTGTCTTGATTTGTCCATTTGTCTATGCTTGATGATTTGTTTTAATGTATGCCACAAACAAAATTTCCCCATGGGGATAATAACGTCATTATCTTACATGTGATTGGAGCAGGAACGTGATGGCTTTGGAAGCTCTGGAGGACCAAGAGGAAGGGGACGAGGCCGCGGGGACTGGGTCATGGGCTCACCAGGGGGACTGCAGGAGGTCACCTACACAATACTTGCAGACAAGTGTGGTCTGGTGATCGGCAAAGGTAAGGCAACTCAGTCCCTCAGTGCCCAAAGCAGTGTAGAACCTCAGAGCTACAAACACAAGTGTACAGTGCATTCGGAAAGTATTGAGACCCCTTGACTTTTTCCACATTTTGTTAATTTACAGCCTTACTCTAAAATTGATTAAATTGTTTTTTTTCTTCATCAATCTACACACAATATCCCATAATGACAATGCAAAAACAGATTTTCAAACTAAAATATGACATTTACATCATTATTCAGACCCTTTACTCAGTACTTTGTTGAAGCACCTTTAGCAGAGATTACAGCCTCGAGTCTTCTTGGGTATGACGTTACAAGTTGACACGTGTATTTGGGGAGTTTCTCCCATTCTCTGCAGATCCAAGTTCTGTCAGATTGGATGAGGAGCGTCGCTGCACAGCTATTTTCAGGTCTCCAGAGATTTTAGATCGGGTTCAAGTCTGGGCTTTGGCTGGGCCACTCAGACATTGAGACCTGTCCCAAAGCCACTCCTGCGCGGTCTTGGCTGTGTGCTTAGGGTTGTGGTTCTGTTGGAAGGGGAACCTTAGCCCCAGTCTGAGGTCCTGAGCGCTCTGGAGCAGGTTTTCATCAAGGATCTCTCTGTACCTTTCTCCGTTCACCTTTCCCTCTATCCTGACTGGTCTCCCAGTCCCTGCCGCTGAAAAACATCCCCACAGCATACTGTAATTCTCTCACCACCATGTTTCACCCTAGGGATGGTGCCAAGTTTCTTCCTGACGTGACGTTTGGCATTCAGGCCAAGGAGTTCAATATTGGTTTCATCAGACCAGAGAATCTTGTTTCTCATGGTCTGATAGTCTTTAGGTGCCTTTTGGCAAACTCCAAGCGGGCTGTCGTGCCTTTTACTGAGGAGTCGTTTCTGTCTGGCCTGATTAGTGGAGTGCTGCAGAGATGGTTGTCCTTCTGGAAGGTTCTCCCGTCTCCACAGAGGAACTCAAGAGCTCTGTCAGAGTGAACATCGGGGTCAGCTCTCTGACCAAGGCCCTTCTCCCCTGATTGCTCAGTTTGGCCGGGCAGCCAGGTCTAGGAGGAGTCTTTGTGGTTCCAAACTTCTTCCATTTAAGAATGATGGAGGCCACTGTGTTCTTGGGGACCTTGAATGCTGCAGAAATGTTTTGGTACCATTTCCCCAGATCTGTGCCTCGCCACAATCCTGTCTCGGAGCTCTACGGACAATTCCTTTGACAATTCAAGCCGGTTGTTTCTCTGACATGCACTGTCAACTGTGGGACCTTATATAGACAGGTGCCTTTCCAAATCATGTCATGTCCAATCAATTTCATTTACGACAGGTGGAGTCCAAGTTATAGAAACATCTCTAGGATGATCAGTGGAAACAGGATGCACCTGACATCAATTTCGGGTCTGAATATTTATGTAAATGAGGTGTTTGTTTAAAAAAAATTAAAAAATCTAAAATCTTGTTTTTGCTTTGTCATTATGGGGTATTGTGTGTGTGTTTTATTTAATTAATTGTATATTAAGTCAAGGGGTCTGAATACTTTCCGAATGCACTATATGTCGTTCAGAACACTGAAATGTCCGAAATTCACTTAATTGTATTGAACCATTGTAGAAATATATGGATTGCCTTTACCACGTGTTTTCTACTCATTTAGCCTGATGCTGTAAATGTTGGAAGTATGTATGCGGATGACTCAACACTATACGCGTCAGCTACTACAGCGACTGAAATTACTGCAACACTCAACAAAGAGCTGCAGTTAGTTTCAGAGTGGGTGACAAGGAATAAGTTTGCCCTAAATATTTCTAAAACTATAAGCATTGCATTTGGAACAAAACACTCACTAAACCCTAAACCTCAACTGAATCTTGTAATAAATAATGTGTAAATTTAGCAAATTGAGATGACTAAACTGCTTCTTGTAACCCTAGATTGTAAACAGTCATGGTCAAAACATATTGATGCAGTAGTAGCTAAGATGGGAAGAAGTCTGTCTATAATAAAGCAATGCTCTGCCTTCTTAACAACACTATCAACCAGGCAGGTCCTACAGGCCCTATTTTTGTACCTTGACTACTGTTCAGTCGTGTGGTCAGGTGCCACAAAAAGTACTTAAGAAAATTGCAATTGGCTCAGAACAGGGCAGCACGGCTGGCGCTTGGATGTACACAGAGAGCTAATATTAATAATATGCAAGTTAATCTCTCCTGGCTGAAAGTGTAGGAGATATTGACTTCATCACTACTTTTATTTATGAGAGGTATTGACATGTTGAATGCACCGAGCTGTCTGTCTAAACTACTGCACACAGCTCGGACACCCATGCATATCCCACAAGAGGTCTCTTCACAGTCCCACACAGTACTACATAGATCCCTTGTCTTGACTACATGGAACTCTATTCCACATCAAGTAACTGACGCAAGCAGTAAAAATTGTTATAAAAACACCTTATGGAACAGCTGGGACTGTGAAGCAACACAAACATTGGCACAGACACATGCACGCATGCACACACACACACAGTGGGTGTATGAGGGCACACAGTGTATTGTTAAATCTGTGAATGTATTGTAATGTTTTTAAAATTGTATTAACTGCCTTAATTTTGCTGGACCCCAGGAAGAGTAGCTGCTGCTTTGGCAGCAACTAATGGGGATCCATAATAAATACAAATACCTGTGTCTGTAACCTACAGAAGTATATATTTGTTGTTTAATACATGTCCGAATTTGATATGGCCCATTGGGTTTACCAGTCAGTCTGTAACTCTGAAATTGGTATCTTTGAGGTTCTACTGTATATCATATTGTTAGGGGGCAGTATTTTCATTTTTGGAGAAATAAAACGTTCCCATTTTAAACGGGA